>NC_141550.1:86217500-86517500 GCF_021556685.1 Rattus norvegicus
TAAAAATGTATTCAGTAGATATTTTTAAGCAACACACATTTGAATGATATAAAAAGGATACATTGCAACAATATGAAAAGTACCTGAGTCCCCATCACTAAGGCTATTCAAATCAAACACATTATTATATAACCATTGAACAGTGTGGCTGTTAGATGGGATGAAATCACTGTGCATATTTAGGAAAATACAGAAGAATTTGTGTGTGTGTGTGTGTGTGTGTGTGTGTGTGTGTGTGTGCTCGTGCGCGCGCGTGCACACGTGCATATGTGTAGTGAGGCATTAATGAATGCCACTCTGATAATTAATGTTACCATTCATTGTCACCAAATACTTGCCAGAGCTTAACAGAAGAAATGCCTATTTTGGATCATGTTCTTAGAATGCCCAGTAAATGATTGCTTGGCCCCATGAGTTTGGAGAGCACATCGTGGAAACATGAGTTTATGGTATAAGAGATTGTGCCTCCACAGCCGAGAGCAAGGAAGTTACTACAGGCAAATTATGAGTTCCAAAGTCAGCTCCCATGACCTCCTTCATGCAGAAATGATCCCATCATTCGTGATGTTTTCCAGAGTCAGCCAAAACACTGCCACCTGGGGACCAAGCATTCAGTAATTAAGCTCAGGATGGGGTACATCCCATATTCAAAATGCACTGGCATCTTACAATGTGGACCTCATATGTATATAATGCATGTAAAGTCCCCTGTGCTAGATGGAACTTTTACGGAATTATTAAAAGTCCTAATAAAGGAAGCAGAAGGATGCTTTCCAATTCATGCTTCATAGGTGTGCCATCACCATCAGCAGAAGATATCTCCATTAAATTAACATGCATTCCTATGCTACCAGTCACTATTCAGGTAGAAGGATGAAAACTAAATTAAAATTAAACCCCATCTGGAGAGGTTTTCACTTGGATGTACAGGTAACTTAGGGCAGAGTCCAAGCTCTAGACAGAAAGAGGTCTTGGACCAAAGAGATTCTTCAGCTTATGACAGTTTCTTGGTCCTGAGTATTTGGTCTTTGGTTGGGCACTAAGGAGCAATATTCAGCTTCTGAAAAGCAGAACCTGGCATGAAGCCTTGTAGCGGGGCAGTGATAGGCAAAGGTCTCCCATCATGCAGAGGTATTGTCAATAACTGATGTTCTATTCAGAAGTTGGATCTTGGCCTTCCTAGTGATGGTTCACAGCCAAGGTAAAATGCAGGAAAAAAAGAATAACATTCAAACTAACAGAGTCTCCACACAGGACAGCTATATGAGACAGCAGATGCCTATTAGCTGTCTTCAATAAATAACTGTTGTACAGAAGGAAGCTGGCTTTACACACTGGCCATGATTACCTCTGCATTCCACATCCTTAAGGATGTACAAGATGAAGCATTTCAGGACCATTTTCATACAGTGCCAGAGAAATCAATCACAAGGAAGGAGTTGAGTTCACTCAAGCTCTGTGAACTACCACAAGTAAGAATTCTAAATTTTCTTATGACTTGTCTTGTTATATGGAAAATATTTCTGGTCACATTCAGAAGCATCCATTTTTAACTCTTCAGAAATCACAGGTGGTTTCCTATAGAGAGAACCACAGTGGTTTTCCAAGCACCTTAACTCGGAGGCTCTACTCAGTTATTCTAAAAGGAGCAGCTACCATTCCATTCAGACTATCTTCTCCAATCTTATTTTTATCGACTGAGCAGCAACTGTGTTTTCCAACATTTCCAGCTTAGCTAGGGGCTGGCACAGAGCTGATACATGCTGGAATAAAGAACAAACTCTGCCTGACCTCTGCCAGGGCTGCCTCTTTAAAATATGCCTGTCTGGGCCCCCTACCAATGGCTGCTGGAGAGTTTCCATGGAGTAGAGACAAGGGGTCAAGTCATCTGGTTAGCAGGTGGGGTACAGAAGGGTGAACTCAGAAAATATTTGAGCAGACCAATTTTTTTTCCAGTCACCAGACTGTGACTGTGGGGATGCTACTTCAATGCAATAAAAGAGCCGTGCTTCTGCTGTTTCCCATTTAAAAATGTGTAAGCTTTACACTTTTAGCTCAGGCTTGGAGCTTTATTTGAGAAGAAAGCTGTGTGAAGAAGGGGGATAAATGTCCCCTGAGAGCCACCTCACAATTATGTCACTCCTCATTTAGACTCCAGCAGGAGGACCCAGTCATGTAGTCACAACATCTCCCTGGGTGAGTCTCATGTTTTCTGTGGGTGTCTAAGGAGACAAAACACACTCTCAGAAATAGGGGGTTTTCTGAGGTGTCTGCTCAGTGAAGACTGTGGTGGGGTTTTTCTTTTTTTCAGTTTTTTTTTTATCGGCTATTTTATTTACATTTCCAATATTATCTCCCTTCCTGGTTTCCCCTCTGCAAACCCCCTATCCTATACCCTCCTCCTACTGCATCTATGAAGGTGTTCCCCCATCCTCTCCTTAGAGGAAGCAATTAGATTTTCCAAATATATTCAACCCCAGCTGCCTACAGTGTATGAGAGGAAACAGTTGCTACCCATCCTCCATACAGGCCACAATCATTCTTACAGTTTGCTGCCAGGTCAATATGTAGACCACATAACACAATTCTTTGAAAGTCCAGGGTCACCTCTGTCTGGTGTCATCCTTCCCGGAGTTTCCCTGGAGGTCTATACTTCTTTCATGGTTTTGTGCTCTGACAATATTTAAATATAGCTAGTGTCTGGTGTGTCTTTCATGGATTTTATCTTTACCTGAACTCCCAACTCTGAGATGTTTGTGAAAGTTTCTCTCTCTCTCTCTTTATCTCTGTCTATGTCTTGTTTCTGTGTTTCTTGTCATGCTCATTTCTTTAAGAAATAAACCCAATTTACAGATGGTGGAGGTGTTACCCACAGTTACAAAGTAACTTTTGTGGCTTCTTTAATTAAACATTGTAATTATGATCTATCTGCATTCAATAAAAATGGGTAAAGAAGAGACTTTAGAATATATGTTTTATTGACAAGTCTACATGTGTACACAGTATGTTATGATCATCTTGAACATTCTCTCTAGCCCTTCACACTATGGCTGACCTAATTCTTCCCAGTTAGTGCCTTTCTCACTTTCATGTCTTTTGGTGTAGGCTTATTGACTGAGTTTAGTTAGGATTTTTTCATGAGCATAAGTAGGGGCTGCTCACTTAAGAGATGGTCACTCCATAAAGATGCCTCCTCCTCTCCTGGCCGTCACTTAGCAGTTGTTTAAGACAACACGGTCCACAACTGCATTGTCTGAGTTTCCTGTTCCTCCACAGTCGTATGTAGCAGGTTCTCAAACCATGGTGACTCTAGTATTTCTGGGAAGTGCTGGGGACATTGGTTGAATTAACTTAACTATACCACTAAAATCACTTAAGGTTAAAGCACTCTGTATTGAGCCTCATAATTCACAAACTTAAGGTAAAATTTAAAAGATAAAGTATAAATTTGTCACTTATAAAGACCTCCTATCATCCACTAATATGATACAGGCAAAAATAAGAACAAGACGATAATTGAAAGTATCATGAGGAAAAATTTTATTTCGCTGTTTTAGGTTGTTCTCTGTGATAGTCACGAACAATTTTGCAGATGGGAATCCACCCGGCTTCCCTGAGTGTCCAGGCTAAGCAGGTTATTCACTCCTAGAATTTTACCTAGACATCACATTTGAACATTTACCACCGTCTCCACATTTGGCCTGTCGAGGAAACCTCTTGCGTCTACTTGGGTAGACATTGCTGAGGAACTCTGGGTGACTCAGAGGGTATTTGGCTGGTTCAGTAATATATTTTAATTAAAAAGTTTTCCTTGTAGCGAAGTGGTACTCATCCTTGTCATTCCATTCGCCTTGGTGAGAAAAATCACCCCAGGCCGGTAAGCATTGATTCTGTGTGGTGTGGTGTGGTGTGGCGTTTGTTGAACTGCTCTGTGAGAGTAGAGTCACCGCAGCTTCCCACCCCAAGTGCTTTTCCTTCCTTCAGTAGATGCAGGTTAAATATTTAAGCCTGAGCATTTCAGCATTCCGAGGCTCTACCCCTGATGAACAGCCGCTTGCTAGCAATGAAGAAGCAATTTCTTAACCTAATGAAGTAGATAATTTAAAAACAGGGGCAATATATTTGCAGTTGGTTTTAAAGGAAAAATAAGTTGGCATTTCTGTGATTGGATTGTGGTTTCCCTGTCCCAGGGTTAATTTCATTAGAATCTTTCCAGTAATGGTTTTCCTCCTACTCCTGATATAACCTTGAACCTTCCGAGTACATCCACGGAGGTGCTCTGCTCAGCGCGTGTGAACTTACCTCTTGCTGTCTAGCTTCAATACAGTGCAGCTCATATTTGCCAGCACAGAATGGTGGAAATGAATGGTATAAATTCTATAGGAAAGGCTCTCCAAATCATTATTCACTTCTTCTGAATCAAAATTACTTAAGTAGCAGTGAATCAGAGTAGAGATTCAACTACTTCCCTGATGGGAGACTCAGTGGCCTGGAGGTGACTCAAATCTACTTTCCCTCTGCTTCTGACAGGAGGCCCCTGCTGTGTGGACTCAGAATTGCTCCTAAAGCTGCAGATTCTCAGCCAATGCTTATTTTACATAGCTACAGTGCAGGGGACAAATGTTTCCAAACCGCATTAAATTATTTTCACTTGCCCCAAAGGCAAATGAAAATTTGTAGCTTGTCATTTAAAAGAAAGCTAAATGGTGAGAGAAGAATTTTCAAAAAGCACAGAGTGTCAGTATTTTAGTGACCAGCTGTTGACTCCAGGGTTGCTCTGATCGAACTCAAAGTCTTTGATTTACAAGGACAATGCTGAACACTCGATTAAACAAACCAAAGCATGTGATCTCTGTCTCCAAGGGAAGAGGGACTGAGTTGTAAACAGAGGATCTCAAAAGCCCTTATATTTCTTATCTGGCAGGCCACAAAACCTCCTGGCTACAGAGAGTAAAGCTTGGTTCCCATCTTACTTCTGCTTATCCCAGCTTTGGGCTTCCTCTGCTTGATACTTCTTATCTGTAATCTGGGTGTGCCCAAGCAGTTACTTTATAACCTATTATGAAGATTAAATAATATTTAGGACATTTGTTGTACAATGTTTATTTAGCAAATGCAAAATAACTAAAATGTCTGCTTCTAGCTACCTCTTCTATTGACTGAGGAGGAGAGCATCTCTGAAACCTAGAGATATTATTCTAGCATGTCATCACACTATATACACTTAATCTGGGTGGAGCACAGAGCTCCACAGAGCTTCTGAGACTGTGAGACAGTAGTACAGACAATTAGTCATAAAACCTAGTCTGATGTGATTTTTCTGTGGTATATGAGTCTGTCTTTGCTTGGGAACATATATAATGTATATCCTGTACCTTCCTAAGCACTCACATTTAGTCCAAATAAGGAATTCCAAACTTTTTTATATTAAATAATATATGTGGTATGTACATGTGAGAAAGAAGGGGTAAATTGTCAAGGATGAGAGGTGGGGATGGGGATCACAACAGTATGGTGGAAACTATTGTAAAAACTGAATTTCTATTATATGAGTCAAATATGACTATCAGAAGCCAGAGAGATTGCTCAATGGATAAAACATTGCCTCTGTCATCTTTTTTTTTTTTTTTGTTCTTTTTTTCGGAACTGGGGACCGAACCCAGGGCCTTGCGCTTCCTAGGCAAGCACTCTACCACTGAGCTAAATCACCAACCCGCCTCTGTCATCTTAAAACCCACATTAGAAGGAGAAAATCATATTCCAAAGATGACCTCTGACCTCTACTTGCATACCATGTCGTAGCTCTGGCCACATTCACATTTAGTCATCATGCGCGCACACACACACACACACACACACACACACACACACACACACACACACACACCATCATCATCATCATCATCACCATCATCATTATGAACGAAATCAATTTAAAAATGAAACAAAAGTTAGTTTAAAAAGAAACAGTTCTTTATTTGAGATTTGACGCACATGCGTAATGTTTATGGATGCAGGCACTGGCCAAGAAGATCCTAGCCAAAGGCACATGAGGACCGGGAGACAAACTTACAGCAACTTGAAGAATGGTGTGGCATCCTCTTCTTGCCACATAAGAACTTGTGCATAAGATTTTACAGAAAGAATTACCAGGGAAGTAAAGCAGTCAATTCTGGGCCATTATTCAAGAACTTTCTATGTTGTTTTAATGTTAAGGTGGGGACTCTGTTGAGTCATTAAAGGAACATGGGGAAAACCACTGAGGATGTTTCTTCATGGATATTGTTTAAAATGGTGCCAAGTGGGGTGCTGGCATCATGATCTTAGTTGTGGTGGTTCTGAAATTGGGCCCGGTTTAAAACTAAAAAGAAGACTGAAGGAAGGAATAAGTAATTGACACACTTTTGGGTGGAACAATTAACTGAGCTAAAATAGAATCTCCAACTCAAAACCTGATAGAAGGAACAGCACTCTCTTATATTTGCTTCACTTTTCTTTTGGACATGGGGCTTCAAGTTTGGTATCCACTTTTAAAGAGCATTTTCTGTTTATAGTTGTCCTGTCTGGGGTCCTCTAGTAAACTGTGGAACTGGGTTAGTAATAACTGCCAGGGGCACACAGAGGATTAGGGAAGTTGGCTCACCACAAACCTTCCACATTTGGTAAACCAGCTTTTCTGAGGGCTGGGTACATTATGCCCGCAGACATTCAACCACTTTTCAGATTCCATTACTACGCCATTTTTTTTGGAAGATAAACTAGAATTAAATAGTGGACTGAAAGCATGTACATATATGTCCTGGAATCCCTGGTTACTTTTTAAAGCTCAGATATAAATTCCACCCAAATGAAATAGCAGCTAATAATTCTCATAGGAAATGAAATTTAAAAAAAAAAGCAAAATTGACAGTGGTCTTAGAGTTATCAGCAAAATTTGAAATGAGCACAAAGATAAGGAAATGGTAAAATCCAAACAAGACATGACTCTGAGGATGAGGACAAAGGCTTTAGACAGAAAACTGCGATAGAAAATGAGCTAGGCTGATTTTCCATACCCATGCCCTGGAGACGATAGGCTGTGAAGATTTAACCTTGCTTTGTTTATAATCCATCCTGCTGTTTCACATTTTCTATTTATGTCATGCAAATGTAATATTTATGGTGCAATTGAGGACTTCATTAGAAAGATTCATTAGCAAGGTAAATTTGAGAAAGATGCAGAAATTCTGAAGTAAGAGAATTTTGTGTATGCGTAATACATGCCAATATTCCATAAATTACAAACAGATTACCCATTGAAGACTATGACTTTGATGTAAGCTGGCATTACTTACCTCTCTTACAAAAAGAACAAAATAGATCCCAATAGGATTATCATATGTTAATTTAAAAAATACCCTTACATAATTGTGTTAGTCAGTCTTCTATTGCTCTGAAGAGACACCATAACCATGCAATGCTTGTAAAAGAAAGCATTTAATTGGGGCTGGCTAATAGTTTCAGAGGTTTAGCCTATTGCATTATGGTGTGGAGCATGATGAGGAGGTACACAGGCAGACATGGTGCTGGAAAGTTGAGAGTTCTATACCTGTATCAATGGGCAACAGGAAGAAAGAGACACTGGATCTGGCTTGTGCTTTTGAAATCTCACGGCCCACTTCCCTACTCTAAAATATACAGTTCCTCCAACAGGGCCACACCTGCCCATAATAGAAGGCCATACCTCCTAATTTCTAAAACCGTGCCACTCCCTAAGCATTCGAAGGTAAGAACCTATGGGGACTGTTCTTATTCAAACCACCACGACAATCTTATTAATGTGTTTACTGTCGCAGGATATTTTCTCAGTTCTAAAGCCAGAGTAAGAGTAACTCAATGCTGCCCATACATATACAGCCACCCAATTAGACAAGATGGATGAAGCAAAGAAGTGCAGACCAACAGGAGCCGGATGTAGATCGCTCCTAAGAGACACAGCCAGAATACAGCAAATACAGAGGCGAATGCCAGCAGCAAACCACTGAACTGAGAATAGGACCCCCGTTGAAGGAATCAGAGAAAGAACTGGAAGAGCTTGAAGGGGCTCGAGACCCCCATATGTACAACAATGCCAAGCAACCAGAGCTTCCAGGGACTAAGCCACTACCTAAAGACTATACATGGACTGACCCTGGACTCTGACCTCATAGGTAGCAATGAATAGCCTAGTAAGAGCACCAGTGGAAGGGGAAGCCCTGGGTCCTGCTAAGACTGAACCCCCAGTGAACTAGACTGTTGGGGGGAGGGCGGCAATGGGGGGGAGGGTTGGGAGGGGAACACCCATAAGGAAGGGGAGGGGGGAGGGGGATGTTTGCCCGGAAACCAGGAAAAGGGAATAACACTCGAAATGTATATAAGAAATACTCAAGTTAATTAAAAAAAAAAGAGTAACTCAATGCTTCCTAGTGAAGAGTTTAATGAAGAAAGAATGAAATGAAATAAAAGTATCCTCAGGTAGCAGAAAGCACATCACCTTGCTACCTTACTGTGCACAAGATGCATATAACCTACATTTGTCCAAATTCCATAGAGAGAAACACACTAAAAAGCATCTGGTGGTGTGCTTCACTTTCATGCTGTTTTCTCAGGCTCGGGCAGATTGATAGAGCGATGTCACACATGCTGAGGCAAGAAACATGCTGAGGCAAGACATGTGGAGGACATGTGATATTTGAAGGTATATAAATAGGATTTGACTGACAATGACAAGAACTGAGATGGGCTTGCTTCTAGAGCTGGCTCCGCAAGGCTCGTTGGCCTCGAGTCTTCACGGATCTTCACTTCCCTGAGAGGAGCACAGCCAAAAACTTCTCCTGGAGTTCTTCCTGGTCCCTCCTGCTGACTTGAGCTGAGGCTGAAGCCTGGCTGTCTCTGCTAGGTCATGCCACAACTGCTGATTTGTGTTCACTATCCCAACTCTACTGAACTGGGCTGCTGGTGTATCCATGAAGTGCTTGCGAATGGATCGAACT
Source organism: Rattus norvegicus (assembly GCF_021556685.1). Classification (NCBI taxonomy): domain Eukaryota; kingdom Metazoa; phylum Chordata; class Mammalia; order Rodentia; family Muridae; genus Rattus; species Rattus norvegicus. The sequence goes on from NC_141550.1 coordinate 86,226,512, forward strand.
GCCACTCTCTGTTAACCTGTGAACTGAACTGCTAATTTCCAGACAACACAGATGGCAGTTGCTCCATAGAACCTTTCTAAACAGGTCCACTTCCCCAAACCTCTGTATCCTTTCCTTTCCATTACCTCTGGTGGGTGGTAGGCTACAAGGGAGGTTAAAACATGCATCATTAAAAATAGGTTTTGAAAAAAAATTAAAGTAACACCAAGGCATGCCTACAGGCCCATCTGACTGAGGCAGTTCTTCAGCTGAGGTTCCCTCTCCTCAGGTATGTCTAGTTGACAAAGTCTAGCCATCACATCTGTGTCCTTACCTTCCCTTCTTCCTGAGATAGTTCAGTTAGTTATATAATTCATTGCTGTTTTGAAAGACTTGCTATTTGTGGTGGTTTGAATGAGAAAGACATACATAGACTCTTATGTTTGAATTCTTGGCTCCCAATTGGTCCAACCCTTGGGAAGGATGGGGAAGTGTGAATTTGTTGGAGAAGGTGGGTCACTGGATGTGGGATTTAAGGGTTCTAAAACCCAAGTCATTTCCAGCTAGCTTTCTCTGCCTAGCAGTTATATCTAAAAATATGAATTCTTAGCTACTCATCTGGCATTGTGCTTGCCTGCATGGGATCATATACCTTGCCATGATATGTATGGATTCTAACCCTTTCCAACCTTGAGCTGCAAATCAAACATTTTACAAATTGCCTTGACCATGGTCTTTTTTCTTAGCAATGTACTAGCTAAAACGGTAATAAATGCTTTCTGTATATGGCAGACAAATAATCTTTTTAAACAGGGCATGAACGTTCTGCTCAGTGGGACTAGATGGAAGCCCGTCCGTTTCCCAACCTTATCCCTTACCTGAACTAAGCTCTAATGACTTTCCCTTGTTCTTAAATATCTCTGGATTATAGTTTCCTCTGACTATTTTAAGGCTTGGTAAATGCTGACAGTACTCAAGTCTATAATCTTTGATGAGAATATTCCTTCTCTTTCACACTTTTTATCCGGACCTCCTGTGGAGGTCCTTAGGGAATTAGGTCTTTCTGTAAATGTCCCTCAAGTCTATGTCCTCCTTTTATGTCTTCTAGTATGTACTACTTCCTCCTGTTACAAAATATTTGTAAAATATTTTATAGGGTGTTGATTCTTTTATCTCTAACCCTCTAGAGCACAGCTGTTAGCCCAGCTCCTCCACAGGTGTCTGACATAGTAAAGACAGTTAATATCTGAAGAATACATAACAAGCATTCATTTGATAGCTCCAACCACAAACTTAGAGAGAATGTGCACGTAACAAAACTTCTATGTGTTTGTACATGTTTATACATGATCGTGTGTGTGTGTGTGTGTGTGTGTGATGGGAAGGCATGTCCAGATGTGTGTGGAGAGCCAGATGTCAACATCAAGTATCTTCCTATGCTGCTCTCAGGCTTATTTTGTGAGTCAGGACCTCTCAATGAACATAAAATTTGCCTGCCCCTTTCTTCATAGTATTGAGACTGCAGGCGTGCCATTACATTCTTTTCCTTACTTGTGTGTACAGAGCACAGAGCATCAAACTTTCACTGACTGATTCATCAAGATAACCCCCAAACATCCTTTTAATGCCTATTACTAAACTCCAGGGAGTTGGACATTTGGCAACTTTTAACAAATGATTTCCTGTGAATATGTGTCTTTTCCAGCTGCTCAGTAATTCAGCATAGAGTGCACAAAATTTGTAGCTAGGGGATAATGATTTTATATTTTGTTGAAGATTTACATTTATTATGGGAGAAAATAGTTTATTTTAAGTTCATTAAAGAGTCTATTTAAAATAGGCTACAGTATTGGCAGGCAGTAACATCAGGAACATTATGGTATTGACTTTTAAAGCTAAGAATTAAATTTGCTTGAGAATACTTTTCTTTTCCAATTCTACAGTACTGAATATGCTGTGTTATAAATTCCTCAATACTAACAGTCCATAACATGTACTGGGTGTTCAGTATCATGACTAGAAAGGGATCAGTAGTATAAAATAATGGGAAATGACTGTTAGGCATCCAGGTTCCCTAAATTGGTTTTAGGAAGAATAAAAATCTCTTGACTATCAGCAAGAGTACTGGAAAATGAATGTTCTGGTGTTTTAAATGAAGTATATTAAATGTCTGCAGTAGGTTGAATAATGACCACTTAAGCATATTGGCTCTAACTCTCAAGAACTTGTGGATGTTACTTTATGGTAAGGAAAGGGAGTTTTGCAAGGATTTAAAGAGTTTGGTGGGAGAATTACAGTAGATTATCAAGAGAACCTAAATGCATCATCCGAGTCTTCCTAGAAGAAAGAGGAAAGTGCTTTTATGGAAAAAAGGAGTAAAAAATAAGCCTGCAGTAGGTGTCAGAGAATAGCTGCAGGTTACAGATACTGAAGCTAGACACCCAAAGTCAAACATCAGCCAAGAGCCTGCAGGCCACAGCACAGCCTTGCCTGGACCTGGTGCCAACCCAAGGATTAGGTTGGAACTTTTCCTCCTTAAAGAACTCTGCAAGTATAAATGCCTGATGGGAGCTATAGAAATGGCCTAAAAGTTAAGAGTGTTTGCTATTCTTCCAGAGTAGCCAAGTTTGGGTCTCAGAACCTACAATGGCGAATTAACAACTTCCTGTAGCTTTAACACTGTTGGCCTTTGTTGGCTCCTGTATTCATATGCAGACACATAAACAAATTAAGAATAATAAAGTAAATCATAAAAATATATATTCTATTCATGTAAATACTTCTACTATATTAATATTTGAACATATATTTAAAATCATTTTCCCCAATCTTCATGGTCAGTGTATATTTTATTCTTATGTTCCAGATAATAAAGGGAATCTTACAATGTCAGACAACAAAGATCTACAGGCTCGTAACTTACAAGTGCACATTTGTAGAAATATGCACAGGGTGATATGAAACCATACAATCTGGAGTAATGAATTCAATTGGATAAAAGTGAAGATGGTCAAAAACTTATGAATATAAGTGATTATAGGAAGATTAAGATCAGGGATAGAAGAAAGATAGAAACTTAGATAGATAGATAGATAGATAGATAGATAGATAGATAGATAGATAGATAGATGATAGAAAGAAACAAGAAAGGGAAGAAAGAAGGAAAGATGAAAGAAGAAAAAAGAGAAAGAATGAATGAATGGATCAATGAAAGAGAAAAGAGAAAGTAAAGCAATTCAGGAGGAAACCAATCATAGAAAGGGAAAAGATAAGATACAGGCAGGGATTTTTCTTTATAGATTGAATATCTCCTAATTATCCATATAGTAAAGGCTTGCTGTCCACCTCATGGTGCCACTGGTAAAGAATTAGGATTTTAGGCAACAGGACCTAACAGGACAAACTTAAACATTGAGGGTGTGCTCTTTGTACTAACATGGTAACATTTGAACATCAGTCTTTGTGCTTTCCGGATACCATAAAAGAAGAAGCTTTCTCTATCACACAGCCAACATATTGTATTTGCCTGACTATAGCTCCATAGAAAATGGAGAGAACTTACAGACTAAAACTTCTGAAGCCTTACATCAAGAACGAAACCAAACCAAACAACAACAACAACAACAACAACAAAAGCAAAATAAAACAAACAAACAAAAAACAAGGACAACAATACCAAAACATTTCCTCATTTAAAATCCTTTGTCTTCTTTAATATGTTACAGTAAAGGAAGGCTGAGTAACTTAGTGGGTATTTTAAAATATCTTGGTGATAGAAAATTATATTCACATGGGAGAATATTGGGATAAAATAATGAATGTAAATATAATGACTGCATCCTCCTGAGGAAAACAAACTTATTGGCCTACATTCTGCTGTCGCTAGTGATTTTAGGTAGAGGTATTTGGGGTTTTGAGTAATGAGTCAATGTTTCATTGAATAATTATGCCTCTTTCTATCTCTTTCTCTGTCTCTCTCCTTCTCTCCCTCTCTCCTTCTCTCCCTCTCCCACCCTCTGTGTGTGCCCAAATATCCTTCATTTCCACTGTGTCAAAAATACCTGTTTCATCTTATCATCTATCTACCTCTCTATCTCTCTATCTACCTCTCTATCTCTCTCTCTATCTATCCATCCATCCATCTATCCTATCTATCTATCCATGCATCCATCCATCTATCCTATCTATCTATCTATCTATCTATCTATCTATCTATCCATCCATCCATCCATCCATCCTCTATTTATTCTTCATTCATAGAATATATTCCCACCCCAGTTTCCTTGTCCTCCCCTCCTCTTAGCCCCCCTCACCTCCACCCAATTCCCTTCTCCTCAGGTTCCCTTTTGAAAAGAGCAGGCCTCACAGGAATGTCAACCAAATATGTCAGAACAGATTAAAGTAATTCATTTGGTAGTTTAGTTTGTGAGTGTGCGGACAAATTTTGTATCAACTTGAAACAAGGAAGAGTGCCTTAGGAATGGAAATCTAGATTGAGAAAATGTTCCCACCTGATTGACCTGTGGGTAGGCTTTAGGTTCATTTTCCCAATGATCCTTGGGAGGGCACAGCCCATTGTTGATGGTGCCATCCCTCCGCAGGTGTTTCTGAGGTGGATAAGAACTAAGGTTGGGGTTTGGGATTTAGCTCAGTTGGGGGTTGGGGATTTAGCTCAGTGGTAAAGGCAAGCCATGGGTTCAGTCCCCAGCTTGGGGGCGGAGTGGGGGGAGGAGAACTAAGGTTGACCAAATGATGAGGAACAAACCAGTGTGTACCATTCTCCATAGTTTCTACTTCATTTCATATGTCTGGGTTCATGTCCTTACCATGCTTCTCCCTGCCCCATATACAAAGCCATGGTGGTACTACGAGCCAGGACCCAGTGTTTCAAATTCATGAGCCTTTCGGGGACACTTCACATCCAAACAATGGCAGATACAAAAAGTCTGAAATGAAAAGTTCCAAAACGATGTCTAGGTTTATGTGCTGGAGAGAAAGGGGAAAATGTATTAAGCAGAAGATGCTGGATATAAAACCATCACAACATACAGAAAATAGAATATACTGCCTTACAGGCTGTGTTCAAATACCTATTTTCTACAGGAATTCAATAACAAGCATTTGTCTTCCTGGGTTTATCTGAATGAGAACTTTAGGTAGGTAGGTCTGCAGTATTCCACTTGGCTGGTTTCCAGATCTTTTTAGTCATTTCTCTTTGGCAGTCTGGGGATTGTTTTCCTGTAGCACTTTGGGAATAGACTTCAGACCGCAAAGACAGAATGATCTTGGAGCACTCATCACCTCTGAATAAGTAATTTGGGGCTGAGGGACTTTTTCACGCAGTTTAAATTAAGAGTTGGTCATTTCATTTAGAAATGGCTCCTTTGAATCAGAAGTCACTGAGAGTGGGATAAAAGTGGGTACAGAGTACATGTGATCCTCCCAGACAACTCAACTTTGGCACAAGAGAGAGCATAGCCCCCAAGTAGTCTGGGTCATGTCAAGTTGTGCAATGAAGAAAGAAAAAAAGGAGTCATCAGTTTTGAAGTGAAAACTAATATCTAGCCTCCCTCATTTATTTTTTTGTGGTGGTTTGGAGACATCGTAACTACTTTTGCTTCTGCAGAAAAATGGAGAAATTGGGATCCTTTCCTCATTCCCTTAGTTTTTTTCTTTATATATTTACCCAGCTATACATTTTGGACTTAGCAGTTTTACTTACAGATTCTGTGTCTCAATTTTAATGTCATAATCAATGGTTAAAAAACTAGTATTAAATCATTAGCTAACAGAAATCCTAGCAGCATACTCTACTTAAAAATCCATTTTTAAAACACCCAGACAATTGCTATAGAACTAAATATGTATGTGCTGTAAATGTGGGTTAAATGAAGATGTTACCAAGCTTAAGAAAGCACCCTGTTAATATAGCATCTGCTGAAGTGGAAGTAGAGCTACTTTTTGCTTAACAAAATTATTCCAGTAATAGTTTAGAAGTAAAAAGATATTGAACTTTGCATATACACACTCATATATACATATATATGCGTATATATATATGAATATACACTTTTAGAAAGGGGTAAGAGTATGAGGCTAAAATAAACGTTTCTTGTCAATGTTATTTTATTGCTGCAAAATTTTCACAAACCATTGTCAAAACATAACAGAAATTAGTTTCTTAGTTCTTGATCCAGTAATCTAATCTGTAAGTATTATGATTAGTTCCAAGTCCTTGTTCAAGGGGGATTCCCTCCTTCAGTAAAATGTTAAAGGCAACTTCTAGTCTCCTCCAGCAGGAAGGACCTTGGCTTATTGACCATGTCACTCTGATCCTTTAAGATAGCATTTTATTACTTTTTTTGGCAATATCTTCTTGCCATTGTCGTGTGTGTGCGTGTGCATGTGAGTATGCATGTGTGCATGCATGTGTGTTTGTGTACGTTAGAAAGGGAAGAGATAAAGAGTAATCCTCATTACATGAATATTTAAGCCACATCTGAATAATCTAGTCTTTTATTTCATCCTCAAAGTTTAAAGACTAATCATATCTTCAAATGTTTTTCTCTTGTCCTTATGAAGACCACTCACATTGTCTATAAATAAATATATGGAGCTGGTTAGAGGAAGCAATGAAGGAACACTAGGCACACTTCATCATTTACAGACAAGTACATTTTCATTCTTGCTATGGAATCATAGTTTTGTTTGCAATATCACTATTCCCGTAATATAATAGAAATAACCAACCCTGAGAAAGGATCCTTCTGGGAGTTAGGTCTCAGAATGTGGCTCTGATAAATGCAGCAGATCGAAGTAATATCCTCTCTGCCCTTGTTTCCCACCTTAAAGTCAGGCCTGAACCTTGTTGATGAGGCTTGGATCTCAGTGAAAGAGACTGAGACTGTAAGAATCGTAAAATAGGAGAGGTTAGAAGAGATGGCTCAGTCAGGAAAGTGCCTGCCACATAGGCATAAAGTCAAGCGTTATGGTTCCCAGGTCTTTTTTAAAGGCCAGATATGAAGGTGCTGATCTGTCGTGAAGTCTCCATGCAAGAAGACTGGCATGGTTCAAGCCAATACGAAAGTGTTTATTAGATGATTGATGACTATACTTGCTTATAGTAACTCAGTGCAGTCCCAAGGTCTTTCTCAGCATGAGCTTTTAAATGCAAAAAACATATCCTGGGTTGACATTCCTCAGTTAGCAAGTACATTTAGCCAGAAGCAGAACGATAGAAGCCATAAAAGCAAGGTTATTACATTTAGGGATTTTCCCAGAACTGTGGATTTTGATGGATTAGGTCTTTATTCTCACAAGTGCTGGGTTCCAAGGACTGAATGGTCCTTCCATCATACTGTCTGTCAGTTGTACTGAGGTCTGGGGCCTACAGTGGGTGAGTAGCCTATTGCAAGTTTATATCTCAGCACTGATGAGGAAGAGACAAGTAGAGCCCTGAAGCTCACTGGCCAGACAGCCAATAATCCATGGACTGCAAGTCCACTAAGAGACATTGTCTCAGACCCTACAGAGGTCAGTGACCGAGGAAGACATTACCAACAACTAGGAAGAAGGTATCCAATGATAGTGCTATGGGTTTTGTTTGATAACATGCGGCATCTCCAAGAGGCATTATCTAGAATTATAGGATACTTCCACTCTCTCTCTCTCTCTCTCTCTCTCTCTCTCTCTCTCTCTCTCTCTCTCTCTCTCTCTCTAAAATTGTAAATCCAGGTCATATCAAACTGATCTCTACCATGATCAAGCCACCATTTTGCATTCCTTCATCACAATGATAGCCCAATGATCATAAATCAATAAATATAATCTACCAAATAATAGACTGAATGTAAGAACTTCATGATCTTCCCGGTGGATGCAGAAACGATCTCAGACAAAATCTAATATTCTTTCATGATAAAAGTATCCTTAAATAGACTAAGGATACAGAAAACATCTCAAAAATAAAAACAATTTACAAGTCTTTGGCACACATCTTACTAACAAGCAAAAGTCTGAACCATTTCACTAAAATCAGGAATAAGACAAAGACATCCAACTTCTCTCTTCTATTCAATATAATGCATGAAATCTTAGCTAATGCAGTTAAGATAAGAGAGGAGGTAGAAGGGAAAGGAAGAGATCATCGTGCCCTTCCTTTTAAATGATATAATTATCTAATATAGAAGATGCCAAAAATCTCACCCAAATATGCCTACAACTGAAAAATACTTTCAACAAAGTCTCATGATATAGAAAACCTTTTTATATTCATAGGACCAAAATATTGAAAGAGAAATCAGAGGAACAGTCCTATTTTTCTACCTTTGCAAGAAAAAACTGAAAGGAAGGTTACAGATGCAAGAGGATGAACACCTAGTTACAGTTGGCTAAGAGAGTGTATAAGTTAAAGGGATTAACTAATTATCTTTAATGGATATCTTTTAATTTTTACTATATATTTTTATAATCCAGTTCAGCTTGGAATGTATATTTTAATCAAAATAGGGTTTCTTTCTCAAAAATAACACTGTCTAGTTGTTACATAAGGAAGCTTCGGACACAAACTAATATGCTACATTGATTCTGTAGAAAGAAAACATTCTACATATCACCTGTTTTGGAAATGAACTAATTGAAAACATGACTCTAATAATTAATTCTCTGTCACAAAGTTTGTTGTAGGCATCTGGGTCAGTGGCTTCCACAAAACAAACACAGTAGTGCTTCTTTCTTGTCCTTAAAAATAAGTAGAAAATAAGGGCAGGATGTGTGATAGCATCTTACTATAAGAGATGCTCAGTGTCTTGGGAAATTTCCCCATCCTATACCGAATCGCTTCTGAATAAACCCGTGGTTCACAAGGAAAGAATCTAGTGTAGTCCTTCCTCACTGGGCTGAGGTACCAACTGCTTATTTTGCATGTTGGGTTTTTTTTTTAAAATAATGTGTTTATGCATTTGTATTCCACTTTATCTTATGTGTGAGTGTATGTTAATGAAAGGAAGTGGCAGGTTTCCATAGCAATGTAAGTAGAAAAACCCATGACATGGAAGTGATGCGATACAGTCTTTTTCCTCCAAGGTACAGGATGGGATACAACAAACACCGCGTAGTTATCAGGCACCTGCAGGCATCTTGGGTAATGCAGGAGACACTTAATTTAATTCATTGTTGGCTGCAACTGCTCAGGCCATGTCATTCTTATGCCTCTTCTCCGGCTCCCCTCTGTGTGGAATTAAGTGGAAATTGCCTTGGCCTGTAAAGTAATTGATAACAGCCAAACAACACAGGTGACAGAAAAGAAAGGGAGCCCCTTTGGGTTACTTAAATAATCTTCCAATAATTTGGTTTCCTTTACAGCCTGACTCAATGCTCAGCAGAGAGGTCTCAAAAAATATTCATCACCAGTGCATAATCTTTCTTGGCAGTCTTCTCAACCAAAACAGAAATTGCACGTGGTATTTTAGCATCCTAAATTGTATCCTCCCATGCTAAGAGGTCAAAAAAAAAGTGAATTCTATTATCAGTTCCAATGGCAATTTTGTATGTTGTCCAGTTTTGGTAATTCAATTTGAACTGAGAGTTCAACGTATTCATTGGCCAACAGCAATGGCTTGTGACTGTTCCAATATCGTTTGCCACAAAATACTGACCATGAGCAAAGTTGGGCGGGAGAGTCCTAATGTTGTGTGATTCGGGGACATGGTGCCTCCTGAGAATGTGATGTGGAGGGGTACCACAGCATGTAAAAGAGGATGGAGCGATGTTGACAAACTCACGTTCTTCCAGAGCATGTGGGTGGCTGGTTTCTGTGCACAAAGGCGTGTGAGCCAATGTGCATTAGCGCTAAGGGAAGAGAGGGAAGAATGAATTCTAAGTTAAAATAAAGCAAGGAGCTGCCAGCCTCCGTCGGGGATCTTTGCCTTCACACCGAGCCCCTGAGAATCCACTCTAGGTATGAGCTCCTCCTTCTCGCCTCCGTGTGTCTCACTTCCCATCTGCTTTCCTGCACTTTGTATTTCATGACTCGTTTCACTCATTTTCCCCCTTTAGTAACTTGGCCACTTTTCTTCTACTACAGATGTCCCTGATGGATGACTCCCATTGGAAACTCCTTCATGTTTTTCATTTTCCTTTGAAGTTTGTTATGGCCAGTGATGAAGTACTGCAGTTGTTAGCTCTGACCTCAGTATCTCTCTGATCAGAAACTTCTGCTGATCCCCTTGCGTTCTAGTGCTACCTGGGACATTGTTCTGACCATCACTGTGGGTACATAAACCATGTCCTCTGACGTTCTCATCTTCTGCCCTCTCATGTTTTCATCTTTTATTTTATTTTTTTTTATTTTATACCTTTGTCTACAATGTGTCAAACTCTCCCTTCCACAACCCAAGGAATTATCTACTTAGGTTTTATCTTAAGTCTTCTTTAAATAAAACAAATTTATTTGTATAGCTTAGCATCTAAATTGCAATGCATGTAGGTAATTGTCTCTTTCTGCCTGAGGATGAATGAAGACTCTGGTTTGCTATTCTTGCCTTTACTATATTTTAATTCATAATTCAAATCACTATCTTTTTTTTCACTCTGTGTGATGTTCAGATCCATCCTACCAGTAGGAGCATTCTGCATACATTTTGAAAATTTTGCTATTATTATGATTTAGTAAGTCAGTGTAAGAAAAAAAAAAAAGACAACAGTCATGGTGATTCCAAGATTCAGGCCCTTCCAACTGAATGCATTTCAGTGACATTTTGATGCAAAATTCCAAGGAGGAGCAAAAATGAAGGCAGGGTATGGTTCTATTTTAATTATTAAATTTCAGAGTCCCAGAGGTCATTGAGATATCACAGGTGCCATTGAGATTTATGAACCAATATGAGAGTAGAAGTAGGAGAAACAATTTGTATAAATTTACCAAGTTTAAATTCTTAAAAACATATTACCATCTATTAGAGGAACTGAGGGTTGGTGGAGGTAACTCGAGAAGTGTCCTAGACTAAGACCCAGAGGATTCCCATATCTGCGAGGCAATCACAGAAAGCACCTGTTTTGCATTAGCAACCAGTATGTGGGAAAGAGAAGCAATGCGGAAGAGATATTAAAGAGACTTGATGGGAGATCTCAAGAAGAGGGCAATCACATCTGTGGAGTCATAACTGCTCTGACTGTGATGTAGGTGCTTCTTAAAGAAATCAGGGACAACTGGCTAATTGATGTGCCAATTAGCATAAATGTAGACACTAGCTCTCCGAATAGTACTCGGTAACAGTGGCTTCTCCCAGTTCTCCTGACACTGCCTCCTACCATTAAACCTCTCTAACCCAAGAACTGGGCTTAGCATTCTTCCTGTAACTTCTGATTTCTAAATGATTCCTAAATGACTCCTCAGACAATGTGGCTAAGCACCCTCTTGAATCGCTCTTGGTTCATGTGCTTTCTTGGTCCATTTGGCATCTTTCTCCTCTCTCTTCTCCTCCTCTCTTGCTCCTTCCTCAATCTCTTTTTTCATGGCCCAGTTCAGTCTCCAACCTTCCAGATGCTTCTGGTGTACTTTTCTTCATATCTTAATAAAACTGGCTCCTTAATCACACCTACCTTTGATCATGTCCTCATTTCCATTCAATAAGAAGACCTGAAATTCAGTCAGGAAAGACTCATCCACTCATGGTCAGAGCACAAGGCTTTGTGCCTATGAGGCTTTTAGGAATCTTTGACATATTTTGATCTAGTTAAAAAAAACTATTAAAATAACAATGGACACATAGCAGTCTAGCCTAGATTATATTTGTCTTTATAATAATAAAGTCATGCAATCCTAAATACCTTCTAGCAATGAAAAGGCACACAGAGAACTTACTGGATCCCTGCTGAGCATCAGAGGATGTTGGTGTTCAATGGATGTGAGGGCTTTGAGGGAGCCATGGCTATAGATAGCTAAGAAAGGGTTAGAGAGGAAACGCAATGTGAAGACTGGGTTACCATTTTTAGGAAACCTTTAAAATAATCCTATGAAAGGCTACAAAGAATGAGAATCACAGCTAGAAAAGATGTTACACGAAAGGAATTTTTGTTTTGTTTTGTTTTGTTTTGTGTTTTGTGATGTGGAGTGAAAGCATTCTTGTGGGTGTGGGTGTATTTGTGTATGTGTCTTTGAAGAAACTGAGAATGCATCTTTCAAAAGATAAAATTGAAGGATCAGAGTTTCTCAGAGGCATTTACTGGGCAAGCTCTGAATAGTTTCTCCTCTGGAAGTGAAATTGTAAGTTAAATCTTCAACTGAGAGGGAGGAAGTCTGTGGCAGATGGGTGATTTGAGGAAAGAGGACAAAATATGACATAGTCACTTTTATATTGAGAGAATGGATTATCTAAAGAAATGCAAAGAGGTTTCCGAGGGAGAGAGAATGTTAGGAAATTGAAAATGTTAGCACCAGTAAGTTATCTCCAGGCAGTAAGATCAAATGAGATTTTTTTTATATTTTTAAATAGTTTTGTTTGAATGTCTTTGTATTGGTATACATCTTTATGTCAAAAACCTATTAAAGTAAAAATAGAAATCCTATCTCTAATGGCTTGCTGCTTTCTGTTTCCTATCAGATTTTGTTTTTATGGGCCAACTTGTAGTCTGTCGTCTGTACGTTCTAGGTTATTTTAACTGACTTTTGTATTGCTGCACTGTTTGTAAATGAAATGACCAACTCCTTCCTAATAGCAAGTAGGTCACTCATTGGTGGTTATTTGTAGGTTTAATACATCAGTCTGCACAAATGCCTTGCATGTCAGTCTTCACGGGCAAACGAGTTTTCTGTAGTAACATTTTTCTATGGCAAAGCTTCCTCCCTTCCTTAAGACTTTGAGCTATCCAACATACCCATTATTTTATGTTACTCTTCCACATTCTATCCAGTTTTTGTTTCTTGTTGATATCATGGATGCTGCCCTAGGAGAACATAACTTGAAGAGGCTGAAGGAGGAGGATTTTAGAGGTTTATGTTACCCGTTTTTCTATCACCCTCCCCTTCTCTAACAATTTCCCTGGAAGTGTTCTAGCAAAATATGTGGATGGGTTAATCAGAACTTACTTTTTCTTTTCAAGAGATCAGGCCATGGGAGTGAAAGAAAGACCATAACCACAGCAGGATTGTTACCCCTAGGTCCAAGCTCACATTCTAGGAGCAGGAATTACTTTTAAGACAAAAATGTTCATTTCTTGTCCTCACCAGCATTCCTAAAATGACTACTCACTACTTGTTACTAGCTGAACAAAGTGAAATGTCCCTGAGATGTCATGAGGAATAGTGGCCGAGGAATGAAAAGCAGTGTCTAGGTATCATGGGATAAGCCACAACCTTTGTGACCAGTTTACTATGTTTCATAGTAGCGATCTCCATAGGGAGAGTGGGTGTGGTGTCTGTGGCAGTGGTCATTATGGTGGGAACGGTGGGGATGGGGTTCTCCTTGCAAGTGCCTGCCAGATGATAATACTCTTTGCAACTGGCACTTCCCACATCTAATCTTTACCATGAACTGGTGGTGTGGCTGTTCTCTTTCCAACAAGCACAAGAAGATTGAGGCTGGGGGAATAATTGAGTCGGTGTTGCAGAAGTGAAAATCAGAGTTGAAGAAGGGATACATGAAGAAACAAGGAGAACATGAACTGCTCCCAATAGCCACATCTCCAAGTGTCTACAGTTTTCTCACCTTCCCATTGATGGTGACCCTCCTAATGCACTAATTGAATGATACCAGGGAATAAGGCTACCATCACCTATGGCTGTGGTCCCCACTAGCCTTTCAATGAGATTTAGTGACATAGTCTTAGTTTCATTATTATTGTTATACTATGTTCTGTTCCATTAATGTCACATGTGCAAATAAGTGTTTGTGCCAAATAAATCAGTACCTTATTTTTGAACTGTCCTGAAGTCATAGCCACCATGCGTAACGTCCTTTTATACTTTTTTTATTTAAAACAAATGAACTCTTAGTCTTAAGTAAAGCAAATTATAAATAGTAGTCAATGTCAAATGTCTATTGGATAAACATGATTACTGTGTTGTTGGCTGGAAGCAATCACATATTCATTAGCAATCAGGCATTTGTTTCTATTTAGCTTAAGAATGCATTACGCAATCCGTGTATTCTCTCAGCACATGGCAGGGCTGCTGAGTGACAAGGAAAAATCCATCTGTTCATCATTTATGAACGGGATTATTAAGTACAAAGCCAAGACGGCAGTTTCTTGCCAGCCCTCACCTTCTCTTTCCAGTAGGCAGCATAGGGTAATTTGCGGTCACTGGTAAAGTTAAACCACCATCTCCGGGGTACTTATCTTTCATCTGTTCAGAGAGCTTAGCTTTCACCATGACTGAGCTCTGGTTGCTGACATGAAGGACCTGATGCTCTGTGAAATCGTGGCATTCGTGAGACCTGATGCGGGTCCTACTCTACAGGGCTGTGGTCTGGTAGTACATTGGCGTCATTTCAAATTAAGAGATTAAATTTATGTAAAGCATCATGTGGTCAGTTCTAAAGCAATGCCATTATTTAAAGTACAGTGTTAGAATCTAGGTATAATGATACATGTCTGTTAGACTGCCAAGGCCAATCTGGGCTAATGTAGCATCTTCTAGAGCAGCTTTGATATATAATGAGGCCCTGGTTTACTGAAAGAAAAAAAAAGTGTTTTCCAGGCATTAATTCCATGAACATTTATACATACCTTGTTTATATTTACTAAATATTAACATCAGGGCTAAAAATGAGGAAAATATGACTCCTGCATTCAGAAACTCATATATACTAGAAAGGTATATATGACCAAAGGTTCTGCTGACCCCATTCATTCCCAGAGTGGCTGGAAGAGCCTCAAGTTCTATTTTTAATAAAATGCAATTGTTGTTTAAAGAATCATGTTGCATACTAGCTTAACATCTAAACACACAGACCCTGATTCATAAGTTGAGTAGGGGAAAACAGGAGGTCGCCAGGTGTATGGTGCCATTGCCACAACCAGAATCCTTTACTCTTATTTTGTTTTATTTTTGTTGTTGTTATTATTTTGTTTTCCCTTTTCTTTTCTCACTACCAGGGATAGAAGACAGAATAAGACCTTATCAAATGGCAGAGGATAAGGTTTAGGTAGAACTCACAGTTAGTGTAGACTACCACCCTGTGTTTGCTTCCCCCTCAGGGCAGCCAGACCAGTTGCACACAATCTGGACTGGAGGAAAGGAAGCTTAGCTTGGCCCTGGAGAATGCACTGTAGGATCTCGGTCCTCACAATGAATGTGCAAGCAATCAACACACCCAGGAACAGCTTTGGTTTCATTTATTGGGGGATAGGGTGAAAGGGATATTCATGCACCTGGGGTGGTAGCCAAGGTCTCTGGGGGAAGGTCTGTGTGGCAAGCACAGGAATGTTGGAAGATACTTTATCTACATACTGAGGGGCTGTAGCCTGGGTGGGAGTAGATACCTTATATAAAGTCAAATAAGGAGTGAAGCCTGATAACTGTCAGGGTAACAAATTCTTACAAGAGTTGATGGTGGGGAGCCAGCTTTTTGGTGGGTATGGTGGAGGAAACCAACTCCTATCCTAATATATTGAGGTATCCAGAGTTGAAACTCCCCTCAACCCTTCACTGGGCCACTACAGACTATGTTGGGATTGCCATCTTTTTTATAAAACTATGGAAGACTTGGAAAGTGTTGTTCAGGGAAGCCCCTTAATAAAGACTGATTTTTTTCAAAGATTACTGGCTTACACGCTGGTGTCTCTGGGGGTTCTCTACATCAGCTGTAGGGTAGGAATTTTCCTTCGATATCTGTCAAGGATCCAAGTGCTGGCCCACATTTATGAAATCCCAACAGTTGGGAGACTGAAGAAGGAAAACTACTAAGTTGAAGGGAAGTCTGAAATGCAGAGTGAATTCAGGGACCAGCTTGGGATAGGTAAATAGTCAAACCTTGTCTCAAAACAGTAACAAAGATGGCTCGTAGTTAAAGGAGTTCCTTCCCTACCCCTTTTCACCCTGTTCCTAGGTGGTTGTATAAGGTGTGTGCTCTGGGCCTGGGGATGAACTGTGGAAGAAAGGAGGATGACACAGGAATTAGAATGTTTTGGGTTGTGGGGATGCTGGGGTTTGGAAAACCAAGAACTCTGTCACACAACTAAATACTAGACTGGTCTTCCTTTTCCCTTTGTACTTTCTAGTGCTCTGGCCCCAGTGAGCATTCCCTGTTTCAAAGAAACTCTGTTCCTTGTCATCTATAAATAGTTCTCAATTTCTCTCCTCTGACCAGAATGTTTCTCTACCTTCCTATTGAGTTGTTCATTTACTCCCAAGCAACCCTTAACTCTTGGTTTGCTGCTTCAGACTACATTCTCCATAAGACAGGCTAAACGCTGTTAATGATTTGCACCACAGGTTTTTCACTATATGCTGTAATACCGCAAATTTTGTAAATATATTATGTAATATACATTATTTATATAAAATATCTATATAACACATACTGCATACTCTGTGGAATATACCATATATATAAAGTTTAACATGATTAGAAACAATGAGTTTCCTCAAAAACTGAATAGAGAATAATCTTCTGGAAGCAATTAATACTGAGGCTGCTGAAGGGATAGTGTTTGGATTTATAGCAATATGTGGGAGAGAGATGACTTGAAAAAGTTACAAAGGCAGGAATAAGCACTTGTCAGACAGCATCTAAATTTCTTTTTCCTAAATTGTAGTCTTTCAGCATGAGATTTGCCTTGATGACAAATTGTGGGGAAAATTGAGATATTCACTGATCTCTCTTACCCCCACAGTTGCAGGAGTGAGAAGCAACTTCCCTCATAGGCTGATGTATTAAATGACACATCCCAGGTTACCTTGAAACATAGAGAAACTCACTAGAGTTGCCTTTCTTATATGGAGCAACCTACCCTCATGTCTATATAGCTGAGCTCTGAAGACACTGGATTATTTTGTTTGAGAATCTATCACTCTGTGTGTGTGTGTGTGTGTGTGTGTGTGTGTGTGTGTGTGTGTGAGAGAGAGAGAGAGAGAGAGAGAGAGAGAGAGAGAGGGAGAGAGAGAGAGGGAGAGAGAGAGAGAGAGAGAGAGAGATTAGAGTAAATAACTGTCTACTTAGAAGTTGTCTTTATGATCTCTTTTTTCAGACAGCAAACAACAATAAGATAAAAGGTGATTGCTAAGGTATGAAATCCCCAGAGTAAGAAAGGATCTTGACTTGTCAATAATGTTTCTAAACTGAGAGACAGAAGAAGCATCCCTGCTTTCCTGTTGCTGTATCCAGCACCTAACTGAGCTCCATCATGTACAGATCATTGCCAGATGAAATTATAAAGTGTAGCTCTTTCTCCAAAGTGTTTATGCAATCAAGAAAGAGTCAGGTTCTTTCCCTTTTGGAATGAATGTGTCTATCAAGAGAAAAAAGACAGCAGACATGATCATATGTGTGAGTATAATAATATCCCGGGTGCCAGGAAGAAGCTTGAAGTTGTTGTGAACGTTGGAATGAATGTATGACATGTGCCTGGCAGGGATGGAGAGCCCTCACACAGGAATACTAAACCAGACACCAGGTGCAGATTTTGACAGTCACGGTTACTTGGGAGAAGCTTCTGCAGGAAACCGAGGCTGAGCTGAGAGCTTGACAAAAGCCAAGGAGATGTCATAGACAGTGGATGCCCAGCCTTTGCCTCCCCAAGGACAGATAGAAATAGATTAATTCACCTCGGTCACGGGAGGAAGAGAATGCCAGGCATTCTTGTAAGAACTTGGCCCATAAATGTCTGTGAGGTTTTTTGTTTTGGTTTGCTTTCTTTTTCAGGAGCAATAATAGTGTATGTCTTGATCAGAAATTTCGTTTTACTCATTTATTTGCTCCATGGCTTTGCCCATGCTCCAGATTCTTCTGGTTTGCATCTCAGCTTTCTTCCTCTCGACTCATCTTTACCAGACTATTCTTTCTTCCTGTGAAGTTTGCAGAGTTTTCTTCCTGAGTTCCACTCATGCATCCCCAAAGCTGCTCTCAACTTCCTGGTAACCTTCTTGGTCCTGCACATGGACACCGTGCTCCCAGCCTGTAACTGAGCTCCTACCATCCCCTCAGGGTAGCTGACCTGGAGAATTCCCAGATCCAAACCCTCACCTTCTTTTGTACTGAACCTTTCTTTCTGTTTTGCCACTCTTTCCATTTTGTCCTGAGCTCTGCAGGATCCACAGTTAGATAGTTTTCTCTTTGTTTGTCTCTTCCAGTGAATCAACTTTACCCCATTTTTCTTTGTTTTTTTTCCTTTTCTCCATTTCCCCCCTTGTTCCGTCTGCGGTATTAGTTTCCCCTGTCCTTGGACATCCGAGTTATCCTGTTTCCTCCAGCTTCCACCTGCATTCTTTTGTTCAAACAGAGTCCCTCACCAAAATAACTTTGTCCTTATAATTGTAGCAAATTAAACTGAAACAATGTCTCCCGATTCTCTCTGGCATTGCTGCATGAGAAAAGTCAGCGAAGGTCTATGGAGAAGCTTCATGTGCCACGCAGAGCACTGGGTAGCTGGCATAGAGGTGATAGGAGCATCCACTGCTCCGGAAGAATTGCCATTTTGATGTGAGTGCACTTTAAATCCTAAGCACTTAAGACAGAGGAAGGTCCCCGGAAGAACTTTAAAATCTTCACATTAACCAGCTTTCAAGAGAAGCACAATTCCTTCAACACTGGTGATAAACTCATTTGATCTTAAAAACAAAGCCATGACTTCATTTATCTAAAGTTAATCATTTAGGACTGGAATGTAGCTTATTATTAGAACGTCTGCCGTGTATGAGGCCTGACTTGGATCTTCCACAGGACAAATTTTATGAAAGAATTTAAAGATAAATACTTATCCCACCTACATTAACCATGAATGTTGAGATTCCTTAAAATTTGTAGAACAACAATATTTTATTACTTGGTTTTGGACTTGAAAATCCATTTGTTTTGGAACTAAAAGTTTACTCATTTTAAATGGTATGTGTTTTCTTAGTAAAATACACATATGTGCAAACTAAGACTTGGTTTGGTTTACTTCATGGGCTAAACCAAATGTCAAGCGAAATGTTTGCTGTGTCGATAAACAGTGTTAAAGGACCCACGTGGCAATCTTTATAAGAAAGACATATTTACTCATTTAAAACTAGTTAAAATGAATGTGTGTGTGTCTGTATGTGTGTCTATGTGTATGTCTGTGTGTGTGTCTGTGTGTGTGTCTGTGTATGTGTCTGTGTGTGTGTCTGTGTGTGTGTCTGTGTCTGTGTCTGTGTGTGTGTCTGTGTGTGTGTATGTCAGTGTGTGTGTCTGTATCTATGTGTGCTGTGTCTCTGTGTGTGTGTGTGTGTGTGTATCTTTGTGTGTGTCTGTGTGTGTGTATGTCAGTGTGTGTGTCTGTGTCTATGTGTGCTGTGTCTCTGTGTGTGTCTGTGTGTGTATCTATGTCTGTGTGCATGTGTCTGTCTCTCTCTCTCTCTCTCTCTCTGTGTGTGTGTGTGTGTGTGTGTGTGTGTGTAGATGTTACATGAGATCCCAGGATTTCTCTTTCCCACTTGAATGTTACTTATGTCAAGTTATGATATGATAGAAACTTTCCATGGCAGACCTGAAAAAGGATATCTGCAATGGTTAATAGAATCTGGAGTGTGGGACTTGTGGTTACTGTGGCCACATTTAGTGACTGGCATCCTCAAAACCTGAGGGATGAAAACATGGAGAAAAGTTATCTGACAAATACATCATGAAATGGGAGCTTGTCTCCTGGAACAATGTCTTTGATGAAAATATTGATGTGAATTAATTTTTAAGTTAATTATTTCAGTTTTCTGTGAAACAGTAGAAGAATTTTCTAACACTTGATTGTAATGTTTTCATTAAAATTTATTGTGGCTTAGTTTCCCTCAAATCTGTCTGTTTCAGACATAAACTCCAATGTGATAATATTTCTAGTTTGTACTTGGGGGTTGTTAGGATTAGATGAGGTTATAAAGGAGAAACCTCGGGGTAGGACTAAGATCTTTGAAGGCAGAGGCCCCAGGGAGCTTGACACTTCATTTGCCATGAACCATAGTGAACAGCAGTCATCACAGGAAGGAAGAGAACCCTCTCCAGATATTGCTATGTTGGCCTCCTCATCCTAGGTTTACTGAAAACTCAGAATAATGAATTTGATTTGGGCTGTCTGTTCTGCAATGTTTAGTTGTGTCACTTGGAGCTGTGAAACCACTAAAATGGTATTGACTATTGTCCTCAAAATCTCTCACAGACTAAATAATATAAACAATATAAAGGAAAAGGGTTTATTACAACTTTTGTCCATTCTACTCCACATCCCAGCCCATTCTATCAGTAACTCAAGATTCTGTAGGCTCGTTTTTCAAAACCTACTTTAGTTCGGGTCTTTGAATGTGTTAACCTCCCCTCTAGTCCATCTACCACAGGTAGGGGAAAAGAAAGATTAATAGGAAATGGGGATTATGGTCCTGTCTAGAAATAGTTCCTTAGGGTGATTCCATTCTTCTTTGTCAGGATATAAGCAGTCCCTTCCAATAGCCAAACACTAAACATGAAACATGAATTAGTAGAGGTGATACAGCAGAAACCGCAAGGCTCCCCTGAAGTACCAAAGTTAGTGGAAGTTACAAGAATCAACTAGAATATCATGAGAAGTTCTTTGGCCCATCAAAGCGCTGCATAGCCAGCAGAGAGCAAAGAAGCTTTATGCAGCCACTGAAGGCCAATGAAGATCTCCCAATACAACAGCATCATCAGTGAAGGCCAGAGAAGTGTTACTTGGCATAGCAATGGAGGAACATCCTCTCCTCTTGCTCTTGCCCTCTTGCTCTTGCTATCTTACTCTTACCCTCTTTCCCCTTTACCCCTTCTCTCCCCATTCCTTTCCCACTTGTCTCCACAATGCTCATGGCCGGTCACTACTCTTCTACTCCTCTCTTTCTCTACTCTCCCTCTTACTCTGCCCTACTACTCTCGTAATTCCCCTCCCCATGCCCTGAATAAACTCTATACTTAAAGAAAAGAACATCCTCTCATTGTAGGACTATATTTACATTCTTTGTAAACATCACATACTTTCTCCCATGTCTGTTTC
Organism: Rattus norvegicus; assembly: GCF_021556685.1. Taxonomy (NCBI): domain Eukaryota; kingdom Metazoa; phylum Chordata; class Mammalia; order Rodentia; family Muridae; genus Rattus; species Rattus norvegicus. Next base: position 86,247,662 of record NC_141550.1, read on the forward strand.
AGCACAACGTCCTCTCACAAGACACCATCCAGACAGACATCACGTGACACAACTGACTTTCCAAAGAAACCAGAAATTTCCACGTTAGGACCCTACTCATTCAATTATGATTTCTTTTTACTCATTGCCTGCCTATGTCTTTCCTGAATAAATGCATTGTTTGTTTGCTTTTAAGTTGTAGGAACATATTCACATAAGGTGGAGGTTACCTATGAGTTACTTAAGAGAAGTACAACTTCCCACAGTAATGCTTATGAGAAGTAAACCACAGATAGACCTGAATCCTGCTAAATACCTTACTCTGTATATTTTCTACCCCTTTGGGGAAATAAATATTAAATGGGATGATTCTCAGAATGTTCTTCAATAAAGAAAATCTGCCCAAACTTAAATACTTCAGGGTACTCTCATTACTTTTGAGAAATAATCTTTAACCTTTGTCATAGCTGCCCTAGGTTCTACTATCTGGCCTCTGTTTGGCCTCTGTCTAGTACATTTAGCCTATTAGCACAACACCCACTATACAACATGCGGAGTGTCTTCCTCCCTGCTCTCACATTTTACACAGTTTGATGTACCAGACGTTCAGTGATAACTTACAGATTGAATAGGTACATGTGGAAGTGTCAAAAGTCTACTAAGCGAGACACATAACATTTTCATGGCTTTGTTTTATTTTTATTTATGTATGTATATGAGTTTGTATATGTGTGTGAGAGGGTGCATTTGCAAATGTGTACGTGTGCATGTGTGTGTATGTATGTATGTATGTATGTATGTATTATGTATGTATGTATGTATGTATGTAAGTATGTATGTATGTATACAAATATGTGTGGATGAGATTGAGGCCAGAAGAGGGAATCAAATCCCCTGGTGCTAAATTATAAGGAGTTGTGAGCCACCTACTTAGTACTCTGGGTAGTAAGATCTGGACATGGGTAAAATGAAAGAGCAGGAATCACTCCTAATTGCTAAGCCATCACTCAGGCTCCGAGAACATAGCACTTTATGGTCTGTTTTTCTAGAGTATTAAGCATTGATAAGAGAAAAATAATATACCAGGGGATAAATGTGAGAAAAAGCAATCTAAATCTGGCATGATAAGGCAGGTCAGAATGAGCTAGATAGGGCTGAAACACCAGAAGTATGTAATCAGATCTTCTTGACTTGATTCAAAAAGGAGGCTTCAAAGAAGAGAGACTGTGTAAATGGAAGCTAGAAATGTGAATAGGAATGTTCAGGTTACAAAAGGAGTCAGTGTATTTCAGGTAAGGAAAGAAGCCCGTGAAATTTTTAAAAATCTGCCATTACTTTTCATAAAAAGCGCACTGTGTGAGCCCAGGGAGTGTGGGGAAAACCTTGGAAATGAGGTTGAAAGAGACCAGATAAGGGAGCCCTTGGTCCTTTAAGTGGTCTTATTTGGAAATTCAACAATTCTCATTTTCAAGACTGAATAAGCATCCCAACACTATCTCTTTAAATATCGGCATCTCCTGAATGACTATAATCAGATAAAAATGACGTTTTGTGATTTTGATCGTGTGTGTGTGTGTGTGTGTGTGTGTGTGTGTGTGTGTATGTGTGTCTGTGTCTGTGTGTGTGTGTGTGTGTGTGTGTGTGTGTGTGTGTGTGTGTGTGTGTGTGTACAGAGATTAGATTTCCTGGCCATTTCCTGCTTGTAGCTTGCTTGAATTCTCCTCTTACACATTCAGTGAGAGCCACAGAAGAATGCCCAAGAAGAGAATTCCCCACAGCATGAAGAGCTTCTAATTCTCTGCTTTATCATGTTTTAAATAAAATGAGAAAAATACCGCACACTAAAAATTCTGAATACTGTGAAGTATTTCTGGAAAGGGGGACTTGGGCCCTGTGCCCATGCAGTTCTTTTAGATAATCAATAGACAAATGGATTATCAAGTACAAGTAAATTCCGATCAGTTTTAAGAAATGTCTGTCTGTCTGTCGGTCTGTCTGTCTTTCTTTCTTCCTTTCTTCTTTTCTTTCTTTCTTTCTTTCTTTCTTTCTTTCTTTCTTTCTTTCTTATTGGATATGTTTCTTCATTTACATTTCAAATGTTATTCCCTTTCCCTGTTTCCTGTCCATAAGCCCCCATCCCCTCCCCCTCCCCCATAAGTGTGTCCCCCATCTACCCACCCTTACCATGCCCCGGACGTTCCCCTGCACTGGGGGTCCAACCTTGGCAGGACCAAGGACTTCCCCTTCCACTGGTGCCTAACAGGGCTATCCTCTGCTACATATGCAGTTGGAGCCCTGGGTCAGTCCATGTATAGTCTTTGGGTAGTGGTTCAGTCCCTGGAAGCTCTGGTTGGTTGGCATTGTTGTTCTATGGGGTTGCAAGCTCCTTCAACTCTTTCAATCCTTTCTGAAATTCCTCCAACAGGGATCACATTCTCATTTCAGTGGTTTGCTGCTAGTGTTCACCTCTGTATTTGACATGCTCTGGATGTGTCTTTCAGGAGAGTTTTATATCCGGTTTGTGTCAGCCTGCACTTCTTAGCTTCATCAATCTTATCCAGTTTTGGTGGCTAGATACATAAGGGCCACATGCGGGGCAGGCTCTGAATGGCCGTTCCTTCAGTCTCTGCTCTAAACTTTGCCTCCCTTGGGTATTTTTGTTTCCCCTTTTAAGAAGGAGAGAAGCATCAGCATTTTGGTCATCCTTCTTGAGCTTCATGTGGTCTGTGGATTGCATCTTGGTAATTCAAGCTTTTGGGCTAATATCCACTTATCAATGAGTGCATACCATGTATGTTTTTCTGTGATTGAGATACCTCACTCAGGATGATATTTTCTAGTTCATTCATTTGCCTATGAATTTCATGAAGTCATTGTTTTTGATAGCTGAGTAGATGTACCACATTTTCTGAATACATTCCTCTATTGAAGGGCATCTGTGTTCTTTCCAGCTTCTAGCTATTATAAATAGGGCTGCTATGAACATAGTGGAGCATGTGTCATTGTTTTACATTGTAGCATCTTTTGGGTATATGCCCAAGAGAGGTATAGCTGGCTCCTCAGGTAGTGGAACATCCAATTTTCTGAGGAACCTCCAGACTGATTTCCAGAGTGGTTCTAACAGTTTGCAATCCCACCAACAATGGAGGAGTGTTCCTCTTTCTCCACACCCTCGCCAACATCAGCTGGTACGTGAGTCTTTGATCTTAGCCATTCTGACTGATGTTACGTGGAATCTCAGGGTTGTTTTGATTTTCATTTCCCTTATGACTAAGGATGTTGAACATTTCTTTAAGTGCTTCTCAGCCATTCCATATTCCTCAGCTGAGAATTCTCTGTTTAACTCTGGACCCCATTTTTAATAGGATTATTTTATTTTCTGGGGTTTAACTTCTTGAGTTCTTTGTGTATTTTGGATATTAGTCCTCTATCAGATGTAGGATTGGTAAAGATCTTTTCCCAATCTGTTGGTTGCTGTTTTGTCCTAATGACAATGTCCTTTCTCTACAGAAGCTTTACAGTTTTATGAGGTCCCATTTGTTGATTCTTGATCTTAGAGCATAAGCCATTGGTGTTTTGTTCAGGAAATTTTGCCAGTGCCCATGTGTTTGAGATGATTTCTTCCCCACTTTTTCTTCTATTAGTTTCAGTGTATCTGGTTTGATGTGGGGGTCCTTGATCCATTTGGACTTAAGGTTTGTAGAGGGGGGTAAGAATGGATCAATCTGCATTCTTCTACATGCTGACCTCCAATTGAACCAGCACCATTTCTTCCATTGGATAGTTTTAGCTCCTTTGTCAAAGATCAAGTGACCATAGGTGTGTGGGTTCATTTCTGGGTCTTTGATTCTATTCAACTGATCTATTTGCCTGTCTCTGTACCAATACCATACCGTTTTTATGACTATTGCTATGTAATACTGCTTGATGTCAGGGATGTTGATTCACCCAGAAGTTCTTTTATTGTTGAGTATAGTTTTTGCTATCCTGGGTTTTTTGTTATTCCAAATGAATTTGCAAATTTCTATTTCTATCTCTATGAATAATTGAGTTGGAATTTTGATGGGGATTGCATTGAATCTGTAGATTGCTTTTGTCAAAATGGCCATTTTTACTATATTAATCCTGCTAATCCATGGGCATGGGAAGTCTTTTCATATTCTGAGATCTTGTTTGATTTCTTCCTTCAGAGTCTTGAAGTTCTTGTCATGCAGATATTTCACTTGCTTGGTTAAAGTCCCACTGAGGTATTTTATATTATTTGGGACTATTGTGAATGGCGTCATTTCCCTAATTTCTTTCTCAGCCTGTTTATCCTTTGAGTAGAGGAAGGTTACTGATTTAGTTGAGATAATTTTATACCCAGTCACTTTGCTGAAGTTGTTTGTCAGGTTTAGTAGTTCCCTGGTGGAACTTTTGGGGTCACTTAAGTATACCTTCTGCCCACACTCCCAACCCAGTAGGGAATCACCTAGTGCTATCTGTGTCCCCTGAGCGCAGGGACCAAGAACAGTCAGTGGCAGGACCCTTCTGATTCTTGCTTGTGCCAAGAGCTGAAAGACAGTCACCAGAAGCACCTACATATCTGAACAACATCTTCTTTTGAATGAGGAAGATGACAGAGATTCCTCTGATCCTTTTTCGTAGATGTTAATCAGAAGATGTTAAAAAAATACATATGCAAGAATTGATTCAGTTTACTCGGGAGGACTGCCTGGCAGGCCTTTTTTCTTTGGCTGAGTCCATTAACAAAGGCAGATGCTGCTTTAGCACCCATTCAGTCTCTTGGGCTATGGTTCTATTAACCTGCCTTATTTTGCCACATACCTATTTTATCCATTCTTAGGAGATGCTCTTCTGGTCAGTGGAACAGCAAATTGAGGGGGGAATGAGCCACTTTATTGAAGTACATTCCCTATAGTGTCACTTCCGTTGGCTAATCATATATTCTGGTTTAATTTTAATAGAAGCATTGAGAAAGAAATGGAGAAGAATAACATCTCTAGAGAATGATGCTTTAGAGACCTACAGATCGGGGTCTTGGAAAGTTTATTTCCCTCCAGTGTGTATGAATTCCTAAAAGGGAATGGGAAGAAAAAATGGGAGTCGTTATCCATAAGCAATGGCATACCTTCTGTTTTAAAGATTACTGTATTTGGTGGTATGAAGTGCACCATGAATCGCGCTTTTTTAATAATGGGTCTGTACATCCTCTCATGTCCTACAAACATCAATGTTGGTAATAGATGCTGATTGTAGATTACGTAATGGTCCACCTGCTGAAGATCTAAGTGGGAAAATTATTAGGATTAGCTCCATAGTCAAACAAGACATGTTTTTGATAAGTAGTGAGACTAGGGTTTCATTTCCAAAAAAATAAAATAAAATTAATGATACTTGACCAGCTCCTATACGTAAATGAAAAACACTAGGTTGGTTCATATGTTATAACTTACAAACATGTCTTAGGTGGAAAAAATATAAATGTGACCAAGATTTTACAGAACTTTAAGGAGATTCAGAAGAACGTCACATCAGAATAAATTAAAAAAGTCAATGTAACTTCAGAGGATGGCAACATTTAATGAAGTAAAAGCCATATGTGATAAAGGAAGTATAACTAGGTTTATTATTCTTTGGAAAAAAGATAATAAGCAAGATGTAGAAATTAATAAGAATAAATAAGAGTTTTAAAGCACTTTAGAGAACTGAGAAGTTCAATAGAAAATTAATTTTTGAAAGATAATTTTATGATTGTTCAAACTCAGATGTGAATAAATGCTCCAAATGATTTACCTTCACAAATATTAGTTTGACAGCAATTATATGAAAAATACAAAACTTTCGTGGAAATATAAGTTATGACAAATAGGATTTTAGGCATACTGGTTGCTGTAACACTTTAGGGAAGAAATGCACCATTGTAAGTTGAGATTTTCCCAGTGTGTGTCTAGAGTCCTGAATTTAGAGCTTCTAGTCTTTATTCTTTAGAAGGTCTTATACATAAATAGTCGGGCATATGCTAAAAATTATGATTGTCAGGTTTTACAATAGCACAGTCAAGCCAGAGTCAACATGAATGTCTAGTAGATTAATGCATAGCTTTATGTCTGTCTAATAGAATATCATAACACAGTAAAAATGGATGAAGCCCATCCAGCTGCAGGCCAGACAAATGAGGGAACCGCTTACACATGTAAATATGAACAAAATTGAAACATCCTAAAGAGTGATCTTTGTATGAGTTATTTTAAAATGTTAGTTAATCCTGCTTAGAAAATGAACATGTGTTATAACATTATAAAGAAAGGAAGCAATAAAAAAGAATAGATGGTGGTGGTTAGTCTCACAAAACAGTGTATCTTAAAGAACATTTAAGTGAACTTACCCCTATTATAAGAATGCCTACGTGCATATATCTAGAAGAGCAAAGAAAAATACACAAATAATTACTGCCTACTTAGGTATAGCTCCATAGAAATGAATCAGAAGTATGAATTCTGCCTGTATCTTATGATACTATCCTTTAAAGTCATTAACAGGATATTAAAACATGTGTTCACTCATACATAAATAAAATTGGTTGAGCATAATAAAATATCTTGATGGATATAAATGCATAATTAAGAATGTGAAAACTATCCTCAACAATAAGAGGACTTCAGGGGGAATCACTATCCCTGAACTCAAGCAGTATTACAGAGCAATAGTGATAAAAACTGCATGGTATTGGTACAGAGACAGACAGATAGACCAATGAAATAGAATTGAAGACCCAGAAATGAACCCACACACCTATGGTCACTTGATTTTTGACAAAGGAGCCAAATCCATCCAGTGGAAAAAAGATAGCATTTTCAGCAAATGGTGCTGGTTCAACTGGAGGTCAACATGTAGAAGAATGCAGATCGATCCATGCTTATCACCCTGTATAAAGCTTAAGTCCAAGTGGATCAAGGACCTCCACATCAAACCAGACACACTCAAACTAATAGAAGAAAAACTAGGGAAGCATCTGGAACACATGGGCACTGGAAAAAATTTCCTAAACAAAACACCAATGGCTTACGCTCTAAGATCAAGAATCGACAAATGGGATCTCATAAAACTGCAAAGCTTCTGTAAGGCAAAGGACACTGTGGTTAGGACAAAACGGCAACCAACAGATTGGGAAAAGATCTTTACCAATCCTACAACAGATAGAGGCCTTATATCTAAAATATACAAAGAACTCAAGAAGTTAGACCACAGGGAGACAAATAACCCTATTAAAAAATGGGGTTCAGAGCTAAACAAAGAATTCACAGCTGAGGAATGCCGAATGGCTGAGAAACACCTAAAGAAATGTTCAACATCTTTAGTCATAAGGGAAATGCAAATCAAAACAACCATGGGATTTCACCTCACACCAGTCAGAATGGCTAAGATCAAAAACTCAGGTGACAGCAGATGCTGGCGAGGATGCGGAGAAAGAGGAACACTCCTCCATTGTTGGTGGGATTGCAGACTGGTACAACCATTCTGGAAATCAGTCTGGAGGTTCCTCAGAAAATTGGACATTGAACTGCCTGAGGATCCAGCTCTCTTGGGCATATACCCAAAAGATGCCCCAACATATAAAAAAGACACGTGCTCCACTATGTTCATCGCAGCCTTATTTATAATAGCCAGAAGCTGGAAAAAACCCAGATGCCCTTCAACAGAGGAATGGATACAGAAAATGTGGTACATCTACACAATGGAATATTACTCAGCTATCAAAAACAATGACTTTATGAAATTCATAGGCAAATGGTTGGAACTGGAAAATATCATCCTGAGTGAGGTAACCCAATCACAGAAAAACACACATGGTATGCACTCATTGATAAGTGGCTATTAGCCCAAATGCTTGAATTACCTTAGATGCATAGAACACATGAAACTCAAGATGGATGATGAAAATGTGAATGCTTCATCCTTCTTTAAAAAGGGAACAAGAATACCATTGGCAGGGAATAGAGAGGCAAAGATAAAACAGACACAGAAGGAACACCCATTCAGAGCCTGCCCCACATGTGGCCCATACATATACAGCCACCCAATTAGACAAGATGGATGAAGCAAACAAGGGCAGGCCGACAGGAGCCGGATGTGGATCGCTCCTGAGAGACACAGCCAGAATACAGCAAATACAGAGGCGAATGCCAGCAGCAAACCACTGAACTGAGAATAGAACCCCCGTTGAAGGAATCAGAGAAAGAACTGGAAGAGCTTGAAGGGGCTCGAGACCCCATATGAACAACAATGCCAAGCAACCAGAGCTTCCAGGGACTAAGCCACTACCTAAAGACTATACATGGACTGACCCTGGACTCTGACCTCATAGGTAGCATTGAATATCTTAGTAAGAGCACCAGTGGAAGGGGAAGCCCTGGGTCCTGCTAAGACTGAACCCCCAGTGAACATGATTGTTGGGGTGAGGGCGGCAATGGGGGGAGGGTGGGGAGGGGAACACCCATAAAGAACGGGAGGGGGAGAGGTTAGGGGGATGTTAGCCTGGAAACCGGGAAAGGGAATAACACTCGAAATGTAAATAAGAAATACTCAAGTTGATAATAATAAAAAAAAGAATGTGAGAATGTTAGCCACTTTGCTGTGGATCCAATGGCCAAGGTAAAAGGCATTTCTATTTTTTAATCTATATTCAGGCAAAGTTGTTTCAGAACAGATAACAGAAACTAGAATTTTCTTAACACTTAAAATGGGATGCAACCTGTGAGATAAATAGTAATATTTTCCAAATTCTATCCCTTTGGATTTAGTGACCCTGTACCAAGTGAATACAGGTAATCATCCACATTTATCATCCTAAAAATGTAATAAGTCATCCCAAAGTCAAAACAAGGAATAAGGGCCTTAGTAAATTTATTTTTTGTTTGTTTGTTTGCTCAATGTTTTCCTTTAGAATTGGAGAAGAAAGAGCTGGAAGTGTGGAGGAAAGTCTGAGGCTCTCTGTTATGTTTTGAATATCCTACTAACTGTTTCTTAAGTAGAGTAGGCATACTTTATTGGATAATTCATTATTAACTGAAGGAAATGCGCATCAGTAAAATTGTTGTGAACAAAGTATTGGTAGGTCTGGGTTAACAAAAGGAAAGGATGGATTAAAAAATTAAAAATAAAAAGCAGTCTTTGGCTGAAATGGTTGTTGAGAGAATAGTAACATGCCTGCGTTTTATTGTGCAGTGGAGTTCAATGTACTCTGTATGCTTCCTATTGATTAATAAAGCCTATACTTTCTACCACTACCCATTGGATTACAGGTAAGCTGACCTGAGAGCTGCTGGCCTATGTCTCAGCACAGGGAAGCTTGGTTACTCTAACTCTTTATATGGGTTCCGGGGATTGAATTAAGGTCTTTTTTTTTCTTTTCTTTTTATTGGAGCTGGGGACCGAACCCAGGGCCTTGCGCTTGCTAGGCAAAGCGCTCTACCACTGAGCTAAATCCCCAACCCCCTGAACTAAGGTCTTTAGATGTGCATGGCCAGCACTCTTACCTGGTTTCCTATTTATCTTGACATTTAGTGTTCTATGTACAAAGGTACACAAAGTTGTAAATCACAAACTCTTTCATGAAGGTTTACCTGTGACAACATTCTTTTTGCCCGTATTATGTTATAATTTTAATGCTCAATTATATCTCAATGATCTTCGCCTCATGTGCCAAGACTTCAAGGAAGAACACATGGCAAGGACTGGAGAGGGAAGGCAATGTTCAGTAATAACAAATCTATTATCAGGGGCCGCCAAGGTAGCTCAGTAGTTAAGAGCATGCACCAGGATCATCCAGAATGAGTTCCTAGCAACCACTTGGTGCCTTATAACCATCTGTAACTCCAGTTCCAGGGGAAATCTGTTGCTCTCTTCTGCCCCACACTGGCACCAAGCATGCATGTATGTAGGCAAAACAGTCATGTAAAATTAAGTATAAATAAATCTGAAATCTTTGAGACTCCATTTCCTACATCCCCAGGCAGTCACAGGAGTGGGTTAGTAAGATGGTGGGTACCTTGCCTTCCAGTGGGAAACTAAAAGAATGTCATGGAAGTCTTGATTAAGTTTTTGGTACCTTCCTACACAGGATAAAAAGAAGACCTTAGGAAAGACTGAAAGTAATGCTTTGGGCCTGGTCCTGGCCACATAAACACAACTGTCAGGTGATGTACAAGCAGCAGAAGGCTAAAATGCCAGCGTGTTTGTAGTCTTGGATGAAGGGCAGGATACTGAACTCTCATGCCATCACCTCTTAGAGTCAGGCTATTAAGATATCTGAGAAAATGTAGACAGGGTCATAACTGTGAAATTGTAAAGGGCACTTGGCTCAGAACGATTGCAAATATCACAGAGGCTTGAGCTTGACCTTAGGATAGAAAAGATCAGGGCAACATGAAATAGGATCAATGTAGCTGCAGATAGAGCCTCTCTGGAGCTCTGCTTTTGAACGAAATCGGAAAATAGTGCGGCTGCTCCGTCTGTTTGCGTTGAGTGGCGAAGTTAGAGCTGAGCTGGAATTATTGGATTTTTATACTGATGACTGTGAACAACAGTTTTGGTTACAAGGGGTTAATTTCATAGAACAAATTGCAGTTCACTTAGTACTGCGTGCTGCCTCCTCATAGAAAGAAACTCATTTGTATGTGCATATATTTTATGTATATACACATCAGCTATTTCACCTTTACATATAACACACACACACATTTACTATATACCATACAATTTTTTTACTCTCAAATACTATATATGCTTATATGTTTAAGTCTCTCTCTGTCTCTTACTCTGTCTCTCTGAGTCTCTTTGAGTCTCTCTCTCTCTCTTTCTCTCTCTCTCTCTGTGTGTGTGTGTGTGTGTGAGTGTGTGTGTGTGTGAGTGTGTGTGTGTGCGCGCATAAGCAGATATACACTTAGTAGTATATATGTCACAACTGAAACTGTGGTTGCTACAGTAATAAAAACTCATAGCATCTGAGGAAACACGGTGCTTCAGATACTTTGGAATTTAAATAGGTATAGATCTTATGTTTGATTTGGAACCAGTCGTTCAGTGCAGATGGCTGTCAGAAGAAACCACAGCATGCCTTCCTTTCAGCTCCTATCTTGTCTAAATGAATGGCCCTCTTACCCTGAGGAAGACAATGAAAAGAGAATGTCATTTCTGTTTAGACAGGTAATACATGATCTGACTTGAATGGATTCAGATAACATTTAGGAATTGGAGAGCAATGTTTCCAAGTATTAGATGAACAATGGAGGCCAAAAATGTCTAGTAAAAAATAAAATTGGAAAACTACACTCAGCTTTTAAAAAATATTATTTTTTTGCTTTTTGAAATTATTATAGAGGCAAATCATTTCCCCCTCCCTTTGCTCCCTTCAAACCCTCCCATATACTCCTTGCTCTCACTAAAACCCATGGACTCTTTTACATTAACTGTTGTTACAAACATGTATGTATACACATATGTATTCTGAAGTATATAAATACATCCTGTTCAGTCTATAAAATGTTACGTGTGTATGTTTTTAGAGCCAAACATTCGATATTAGATAGGCAATTGGTGTGCTTTTTCCCTGGGGAAGACATTTTTTTCTGCTCTCAGCCTGCATCATATACAGTAACATTTGTTGTAAGCCAGAGACTGGCTATAATTCTAGGGAAGACTTGGAAGAGTATAATTGTTCTGATATGCAAAGTATTTTCTTTTATAGAACCTTATTTAAACATGAATTCCAATCATTTTGTAACTACAAGGTTTACTCATGTAGCAAGAAAGAACGATACTCTGAGTATCCTCTTTGCAGGGCTATTTCTGTGCTTTCTCTAGTGGATTTCACAAGATGGATTTAAAGACTTAAAAAGTAAAAGAAAGAAAGCATCTTCGGGGTCACCTCCTAGCTATGGGGAACTGTCGCCTTAGTCCATTAGACTTTGCTTGGTTACCCTCAGGTAGTGGGAAAGAAAGGATATGGGAGAAATGGACCTGTTTAGAAATGGTTCTTTGGAGCAGTTTAGTTCACAGGTCAGGAGCCTTCACTCTTCGTATAAAAAAAGTTTACACATGAGTAAGATCTTGTGGCATTTGTAATTTTGCTTTTTAGGTGGCATTTCTCACTTAGCATAATTTCTTCCAGCTTCATTTCTGTTGTCACAGACGATGACAGATCTGCTGCTTCTTAAGGCTGACTGATTTCCCATCATGTTTACAAATCATGTTTTCTATCTATAGATATTTTTATTATCCTCATGTGTGTTACTGTAGACAATACTACAGTGAATCCATTAGTAATTTTTGATCCCTATAGGCAGATAATCATGAAGCAGTTTTCTGGATTGAATGATAATGATGCTTTAAGGGGAATAGCCGTATGTTTGTACATGATGACTTAATACTTCACATGTTTATGTGCCCAGTGCTAAGACATTTCATGTCTATCCTTCTGCTAACCTGGCCCCTTGTCATTACGTACTTACTTTCTTACTCTTTGCACAATTATTTTGGTCTTTCCCTTTTGGTTGCTCTCTCTGTGGGATATCTTCTTCCAGCCTTTCATTCCCAGTGTCTGTTTGACCCTAAAAGGTAAACAGTTGGATTTTGGTTTAATGTACATTCGTTATATATTTCTTTGATTGAAGAATGTATCCTACACATTGAAAGTGATTACCCATAGGCAGGAGCTTACTTTCTTCGTGATGCACCCGTGCTCTGGGACCACATGTCCTTTCGTCTTTGGTGTTTGGCGGTGCTGTGTTCACTTTTGTTTGTCAGTTCTGCATCTACTGTAGGTTTCTTTCCTTATGGTTCTCATGAGGCTTATATAAAACATGCAGAAGGCAGAGCACTCTGTTTTCAACTAATAAATTCAGTTGCTGACTAAAACTGTGCACTTGAACTTCCATTCTTTTCCAAATTATATGTGATTGATATCAAAATTTTTACCTCTAGATGCTGTATATCACCGATAAGTTATTAAATTATTATAGTCGTAGTTTTCATACTTCTTTAAAACTTTATTTTTTGAAATTTTCTCTCTCAGACACACAAACACACACACACACACAAACACACACACATTTTTCTTTCTCAAATTTGTGGCCTTTTGCTTACTCCTCTTGTTTCACAACACACACACACAGACACACACACACAGACACACACACACACACACACACACACACATGCACACACACACTAAGGTAAAAATTAATTAGCATGCCAGCATTACTGAGCCTGACTAAGATTAATTACACACTGCCATTTACTGGACTTTTGACCTCTCCTATGTGTTCTTGTTATTACTTAGCATCCCATCAAAACTAAGAATTCCATTTTTCTTACGAGATACTTACAATGCTGATGGATTGCTTCACTCTAGTTTCTCTGGAGAAATCACTTCAGACTGCTCTGAATACCATCTTTCTTGAGTATAGTGTCCTGGATAGCTGTGTCTTCCTGTAAGCATTTTGAATAGATCTTCATGTTTGGGCCTTGCGGTGTTTCTGCTCTGCTAATAGCCTCTGACCATTCCCTAGAGTATAATATATTTGTTGTTTAGGCTTTGTGAATATCACTGTTCAGTCTTCACATTTGTTTTCTTTTAAGTATCATCTCTTCCCTAATCCTCCTTCTGCCTCTACTGCACTGTGCATTTACTTGATAACTCCCATCAGCCCTTACGTCTTCATTTGTTCTTTTATTCATTTTGTTCCCTGATGATGCACTGTTAGGTGAGCAGTCTTACAGTTTGCTCACTCTAATGTATTTTATTTCCGCGTTGTTTTCCTGATGTAAGTGAGCCATGTGACTGCTCTGTTGTATGTTGATGGTCAGGTGATTGTTTTGAGGGCTTTGTCAGACATCTGTTGTTGTTCATTTCTTTTGGTGCCTGTGGTGTTTTATATGGTTATCGCGATCATATAAATATCTGGACTGCTTCATTATTTTTTATTTTCCTTCCATTTACTTATTGTCAGTGCATTTGAAGACATGGGCAATCTTTTCAGTCTTTACAGGATAAAAAACAAAGCAAGGATTGCCCTTCGTTCAGCAAAACCACATATTTATTTGATAAACAAGATGCAAAAAGGAAACCTGAGGCCACCACTTTTCCTATGAATTCAGAATGAAAGCAGTTGAAGGTCTTGTGATTTGGTCTGTCTTCATCTCTTTATCTTTCCTCTTCAACTTCTGATCATCCTTCTGATATTGGAATGACCTACTTTATATTCTCAACATAATTCTGATAATACCAAGTTCATGAACATAGTTTAAAGTACACAGCTCAGTTGCTAGCTGGGACCTCTCTCACCAAGGACGTGGATTTTAGAAATTTGTGATACCCGGTGGGGTCTTAAGCCAATTCAGCAAAGGACTCTATGAGTTGTGTTGTAACATATATTTTTGAAATGTATGAAATGTATTTGATATATTTTGCTTTGACAGCTGTTGGAAATTTAACTTGAAATATTTGGAGACTGATGATATTATAGGATGTTGGAGACAAACCCATGGATTTATTTTAATGTATAATAAATCCTTACTATTCTTTAACTTGATAGGATATTACTATTGGTTCCTTCTGAGGATCCTGTAGCTAGCAGTCCCATTTGAATTTCATAAAATGTTTATTAACTGTCCAGGTTTCACGTCCAAACCTACATTGTTCCCATGCACTGCAGTGTCTGCCTACTGGAAGCTGCTCATGTGAAATCCAACAGTATGCAGTTCTCCTTAGCAAACAGCCACATTTCCAGCCACAAACTTTAAGTACGAATTAGCAATTGCTGTCCCATATGCTTTTATTTGAAAGTGTGAGTGAGTTGCAAATAAGCATTCGCCTTTAAGGCAGTAGTTGATAGCATGTGGAACTCTATGGAGTTATAAAACAAAAGAGAGCATGTAAGCACAATTTGCTCAGTCTTTGCAGTTTCATTTCAAGCAACTTTTAAACCACAAGCATTGCCTGATTCTCAAAATAACTACAGACATCCACTTAATCAATGTGGCTTCTCATGGCAACAACAAGAACATACCATGCACAGTTTTAGTGAGGATTCTGAATGAGAAATTCTTTCTTCTAATTCTGATTCATAATCAGATACCTGTATTAACAGGCGGAGATCACAGATACAGAGGCCTTAATAAGAATGACACAGGGTATATGGATGCCATCGTGATGTGTGCTCTAAAGGCAGTGTTTAACTGCAGATGGTTGATGCTGTACAGACCTATGGATTGACTCTGGCCTTGCCTAAGAGTTCAATGAGAATAAGAAATGCATGCTAAAGTGGAGCATTTTACGCAGCACATCGAAGGTTTATAGATTGTCTCATGGGCAATAGTATCCTCACGCTTCCTTTATCACTGTGACAATTACAAGTAAAGGTACCATCCGTGGGAGCCAACAGGAAGTTAATATTTTTACAAGGTACTTATTGCATCAGAATGTAAGCAAGGATTACACGAACTGTGGACATCAAAGAACTTTGTTATCCATTGCCTTGTGGTTAAACTCATGCACTACCGTATCTCAAAATTGATTGATTCATACAAAGTTATGTTGTACGTGTAGGCTTGAGCCAAAAATTGAAAGTCATATAAACATCTCAGTTAACAATCAATTCATATATATTAGAGGAAATTTAAGTAATTGGCTGGCTTTGGTGTCTCTCTCTCTCTCTCTCTCTCTCTCTCTCTCTCTCTCTCTCTCTGTCCTTCCCTCTCTCTTCTCTTCCTCCACCTCTTTCTCCCTCTCCTCTTACTTCTACCATGTGCTTTCTCTCCCTCTGTGTGTGTTGGGGAGGGGGGTTCTTTCGAATTACATCCCTTGGTCCAGTTTTTTCAATGTAAAAGTCATATTCATTGCTCTCCTTGTAAACTAACACCGTCTCTCTTCCCTTTAACATACATCAATGAAGCAAACCGCAGGAAGATTAAGCCATTTAGTCACACTACAATGGAATTGTTTGGGATTGGCATGAAACAGTCTCTAATTGGGTCCTATCACCAAATTCAGCATCATTTGATGAATTCCTATAGAAGACTCAAACTTGGTTATGAAACTATCTAGTTAAAAGGCAGAGGATCTAGAGGCTCAATTAAAAAGGCTGGAATGGAGCTCTAAGGCACAGGTGCTGGAATTTGCAGAGAGAAAAGATTTTTTTTCATCCTCTAACTGCTTGTTTAGGCTTAAATCCGCTGAATGAGAGTGTGTAGTCTGTCAACTCCCGTTTAATGACATTTTAAACTTGCCTAGGAGAACTGCCAATGTTCCTGCAGAGTGGTTGTCTTTAAATGACCTGAAGAGAGGTAAATAGGAATGCCATTTAGCTCTCTGACCTCTGCAAGACTTGATGCTCTTTAGATTCTCATTATTCCTAAGCAGCCCTAGAAGCCATGGAATTTGGAATAATAAAAATTATTATGGCTATGTGAATTTTGGTAAATAAAACATTATTAAATATTACATGTATTATTTATGAAAATAATACTACCCTCATTCACTTCCCAGTTATTTCCTAGATGAAGTGAATACCTAACATAATGTAATTATCAATGGCCTGTGTACATGTGAATGGATTGTTTCATTTATAAAATGTAAATGTGGTTAATAAATACATAATAAGGAACTGGTGCTATGACTCTAAATTAAGAGCACTGAATGGCTGATCTTTTAGAGGAACCAGGTTCAGTTCTCAGCACCCACATGGTGGCTCACAACCTTCTGTACCCAGTGCCAGTGGATCTGACCCCCTCTTCTTGCCTTTAGGCACTGCACATAATGATACATAGACACATGTGCAGGCCAAACATACACCTTTTCAAAAGGGGGGAAAACCATACATAATGATTGAATGGGATCTGTTCATTGTAAGTACCCGAACTTTCTTACTAAGCCAAGATCACCTGATATGGCTGTGAGGAATTAAATCAGGCTGATTGGAGGTGGGCGCAGTAAAACTCAGGCTGTGACTGTTTTATTGAGAACAGTCTCGTTGTACCTTAATCCTTGTATAATGGCAGTTGCCAGGATCGATACTGTTGTAGTTGCCAGGATACAGTGAAGTTTGCAAACTTTACTGGGTACACAAGATTCATGTCTAAGACCAACTGTCCTATCAAGTTTCCGTGCTTCCCTGACCGTTGAGGGAACATGAGGAAAAATGCAAAGTGGCCTGAGTGCTTCACTGCATAGAGTAATGCATTGGTATCTCAGGAACTCCAAGGCACATTTTCAGGCTCTAACATGAAAAACTTTTGATACAAGACTCTCAAGGTAGCTAGGCCAAGCGTACTCCATAGTTCCTATGCAGTTCATAAAAAGGATTGAAGAAGCTGAACAGGAGGGAAACCCGATAGGAAGACCAGCAGTCTCAACCAACCTGGACCCCAGGGAGATCTCAGAGACTGAGCCACCAGGCAGCATCCATGGGCTGGTCCAAGCCTCTCCCCATCACCCCAACACATGTATAGCAGAGGACTGCCTGGCCTGGCCTCAGTGGGAGAAGATGTGCCTAATCCTCTAAACACTTCAGGCCCCAGGCAGGGGGGAGGCCTGGAGGTATGGGGAGCATCCTCTTGGAGGCAAAGGGGAGGAGGAATGGGAGGAGGAACTGTGGGATGGGAGACAGGAAGATGGGCAACGGCTGGATTGTAGATAAACATAGTAAATTAATAATAATAATAATAATAATAATAATAATAATAGGCTTATGCGACCAATTCCCTTAATTAGTGGATAATGTTTAGGTATTTGAAATCAGATTATTCACACTAGAAACCATGTACAGGAGAGACTTTTAGCAAGAATAAAATATGATTCTACCTGAGAACTTGACGTAAGTTTTACTAGTGGTTAAAGCTGAGGGGAAGAGCCATGCAGTAGCTCTGTTTTGCAATTCAAAGTGAAAATATGCTTGCTTCTCTTATTTCATTTTTTAGTGCGGGTATTTTTTCAGAGTCCTAAGTCATCTGGAGACAGCGATTCTTAAGAGCGCACGAAGAGCTGCAGTTTGTAATCAAATCCTGTAATGAATAAAGGAAACTAATACTGGCCTTCCAGACAGCTACTAGGGACTTTGAGGAAAGCAAGGAAATACACTGCTTAACTTAGACTTAAGTGTAAAAAATTAACAATGCAGTTGAAACTTGTGTCTTTGGCATCAAGTTAAAGTGATAAAGGCATAAACGATCGTCTACATATGAGTATTTTCAGGCTAGCTGTGTTTTCGTGTATAGCTAGTCCCTATCCAGCCCCGAATTGGTATACTCTGCATTCAGCAAGCTTAAATTTCTTTCCATTTCAAATCCCCATTGAAATGCTTTGTTTTGTTTTGTTTTAAGATATGTAAGCAAAGCAACTAATTACAACCTTTTGCTAAAATCACTTGTTCTCATTCTTGTTCATTTACAGCTAACTTCTTCATTTAGAACTAATAGAAATCACTTTTCAGTAGAATCAAGAAAAATCTAAACTGTTTCCTGGATTAGAGAAAGCATCATTCCTGTGACAGTTTATTCCTTCCCTTTACTTGCAGAGTTGCTCTAATGCGGACAGTAGTAAGGACAGCTCTGTCCCATTCATGGCCATAGTAGCAAAATTGAGCCAGCCTTAAGTGGTATTATCATTCATTTTGTAAATGTCATCTATTCAGTACTTATTTATATAACAGGTATTTATTTGTGGGGTGTGTGTGTGTGTGTGTGTGTGTGTGTGTGTACATGCATGCATGCATATGCACATGCACATGTGTGACCACACACACATGCACACACTATAGTCTCAGTTGTGGAGTCATTTTTTTCCCACCTTGGGCTCCCAGGGATGGAACTTAGCTCACCAGGCTTGAGAATAACCACCTCTACTCATGGTGAAATCTCTTGCCTGTCCTTCTACTTTGTTTGTGTTACAATTATTGTGTACAGGGAGATTGTAACTCCTCACTGTAACAAGTTCTTCTGTGTGTTCACTTACTTCTTTGGGAACTACTTGAATCTTCCTCATTGAAATACGGGACTTGTATGTCTGGGAAATACGCTGGTCAAAAAGAAAGTGGCAAATCCCTCTGGAAATATGCAGGCACATGTGCATGAGTCGAATCCATACGTAGAATCCAAAGCAGTTAACCTGGAGGATGATGAGGGTCACAGAACTGTTCCTAGAGACAGTCATGGAAAGGGTAAGGAGACTGGAGATGTCATATAATACTACAGTTAGATCATCCAGGAGAGTGAGCTCAAACAGTAATTACATCAAACAGCGCATAGTCAGAAGAGACAGTCAATGTACTACAAACAAATAATGAAGATTGACAGTAATGAATAATACATTGCCTTCAATTTGATGACTATAAATACATTCGTGAGTCCAAATGCTACTGTGCACCTCATAAACTCATAAATACATTTCCAATGCATGCTACCTGTCATCCAAAAGATTAACAAAAAAAAAAAGTTACAGGAATGTAAATGAAGTGTCTGAAATGTTGCATGTTCTGACTGTGTTCCTAGTCATTGCTTCTGCTGTTTGCACACAGTGGTCTAGAAAAATGACTTCAGGCCGGATTTACCATTTTCTTTCCTTGCTCTGCTCTCAGTTAAGCAGTCTTGTCCATCACCACACAGATAACATGGATGAGGAGGAAACTAGTCAGAGCTCATGCTTTCCGAAAGGACTCCTTTGCGGTCTAATTAAAGCATCTGCTTTCAAGGTTTCAACTGTAGAAGTTTTTATGTGTGTCTATTTTAATGATTAAATTATAAATGGATTATGGTGAAGGAAAGAAAAAAATTAATTACAGGGTCTGCAAAAAGGGCTCTGCTTTGTGTTTATAATTATGGGGAAGTACATATGAGGGTATGATTGGAAATCTGGAGGGAAATATGATAAAAAAAGATCTTATCAGGCACAGTGTCTTCTAATAGAAAGTAGTCATTTATGATTTTAATAATAAAACTTTATTAAATGTACTAATAACTACCGATTTAATTTTGCAATGCCTTTCATAGAAATCACAATTTACAACCTGAAATCACAAAACCACAATATGCATTGAAATTTTTATTCAGACCATGAATGAGATAAAATGTTTGACACTTTGGAGGCTTAAATATTACAGTTTTTTTTCAAAATATCTTGTGTCTTTTCCTTTTTAAAAAAAAAATGATATATAGGCGTCTCCGCTCTCTAATGATGCCACGATTGTCTGAATATCCTAATTGCCTCGCCACAAATCTCTTGTTCTGAATTTTATTTTATAATATTGTATATGTAGGTTTATTTTTATGCTTACTCTTGATTGTGCCTCTTTAGATTAATATTAAAATGAGCATGTATTTCTTGAAATGAGTCTTCTCTCAGGCAGATAAAAACATTGAAGATCAAAAGCCAGTGTAAGATTAACAATTTGTCATGGATATTTTACAAAGCAAAGAAACCGGATATGAATAATTAAAAACGTGGCAGGGATGTAAAATGAGAACTTTTAAAAGTTAGTTCAAGGCTCAAGTTCCATAGAGTAAGTGCTTCCCACTAATCCCCCGCCGAAATAGGTTGGTGCTGAGATCTCACAAAGAAGGGACATTTATAGGTTGTCAATATTGTACCATCTTACCTACAAATATGTAGACCTATATTCTTGATATGAACCTTGAATTATAAAGGCTCTCACAAGCTGAACTGTCATAAGAAAACAAACAGAAAGAGTAGATCCTGCCACTTAGACTCTGGGCTCTTTTTGATGCAGGGATTAAAATGTTAGGACATTTTAAGACTGAAGATGTTGCTCTGGAGGAGAGTGCTTGCCTGTGTCATGACATATATGTCTACATGTATGAGACACTAGGTTTCCTCTCCATCGCTACTGCCAACAGCAGCAACATCAAGAACAAACCAACCCACAACTAAACACAATGAAAGGAAATTCACCTATAAAAGACCTTGCAAGTCAGGCTGGTGTTAAAATGAGACATTAGGGGCTGGAGAGAGGGCTCAGCGGTTAAGAGCACTGGCTGCGCTTTCAGAGGTCCTGAGTTCAATTCCCAGCACGCATATGATGGTTCACATCCATCTATAATGTGATCTGATGCCCTCTTCTGGCATGCAGGTGTACATGTAGATAGAATACTCACAATTAATTAATTATTAATTAATAAGATTAAAATAGAAAAATGGAAGATTTTCTTTATCTCTGTTAAACTTTTTTTACCCTGTTTCTTTGAGGTAGTAGTCACTCTGTACACAATTAAAAGTGTGTGTGTGTGTGTGTGTGTGCGTGTATATTCATATATATATATATATTTATATATATATTTATATATATATATGGTTGCTGAGAAGCAATTCTGCTAGATACTAACAAATTATATAAGAATTTTTATTTTATTTAGAAAAAGTGTTGCCAACCAGACACTAAGTGTGTGCCTTATCTTAATGTATCTATAAAGTGTGATTGCAATTGAATATAGCTGTTTTGGTTTTGATTTTATCTGGCACTATTTCTTAACAAATTTCCTGTTTTTCTCATTATAGGTTTCATATACACTGGAGAAGTTGTGCATCGAATGCTGACAGCTACACAGTACATAGCCCCTTTAATGGCAAATTTTGATCCCAGTGTATCCAGAAATTCAACCGTCAGATACTTTGATAATGGTAAGTATTGATTGCCCTGTTTGTGGTGAATGCAGAAAAAACAAACAACAAACAAGGAAGCAAACAAAACGCAGTAACAAAAACAAACCCAAGCACCATATTCTAATCAACATTTGGGGGGGGGTCTGTATACCCAATTTGTAAATATAACACATGTGCTTAACAACGCCCTAAATTCGTAACACTGTTAAATGTTAGATTGTTAAAGCGACGTAAGGTGGTCATCGCACAGCTATTCACTTACTCATTCTTCATTCAGAAAATGGTTGTTTACATCACAATAGAATACATGAGTGGCTATAGACAGAACATCCCACAAAACATATGTATTGATGCTATTTGTCATAAATCCTTCCTATTATAAATGTCTAGGTGAGTATAAATTTAATACTAATCAACTTCAGGTAGAGGCCGATAGTATACTGTTTTGAAATGAATTTTCCACAAGTTAATTTCTGCAACTCATGTATCAATGTGCTGAACTCACCATTCCAAACTATGTCAGAGGCATTTACATTTTACTTAAGATAAAATATCACTGGCATTGAAATATGAAATTGGTCAGGTTATGGTATACTAGGCCTACTGACAGCAATCTAAACTCTGTGTTTCTTTTGAGAACATATAAAGTGTCTTACTCACTGTTTTCTTCTTTTGAAGAGACACCATGACCACAGCATCTCTTATAAGAAAATCCTTTAATTGGGGCTGGCTCACATTTTCAAAGCTTACTCCATTATCAGCATGGCAGAGAGTATGGTGACAGGCATGTCAGTCTTGACGACAGAGAAGTATTTGAGAGCTACATCCTGATACATGGGCAGAGAGAAAGACACTGGGGTTGGCTTGGGCTTTTGCAATCTCATTGACAGCCCATTCTCACTGACACAGACCCTTCTATAAGGTCAAATTTCCTAATTCTTCTAAACCTTTCAAATAGTACCACTGTATGGTGACTATGCATTCAAACATATAATAAACTTTAGGGTCCATTCTTACTCAAACCATTACATTCTACTCTCTACCTCCAATAGGCTTTTAGCCATACAGTAATGCAAACATGCATTTAATCCAACATTCGAAATCCCAAGATTGCTCAAAAAGATAAAGCATTTCATTGGGTGCTTAGTTACAGTTTCAGTGACATAGTTCATAATCATTATGGTGGGGAACATGGTACTAGAGAGGTAGTTGAAAGCTACTTCTTGATTTGCAAGCAGAGAGATACTGGATATGGTTTAGGCTTTTGAAACCTCAAAGTGCACTCTACAATTCCTTTAACAAAGATATCGTCTGGTTCTTTCAAATAGTGGCATTCTCTGGTGACTAAGCGTTCAAAAATATAAGCCTATGGGGTCCCTTCTTATTCAGATCACTACATACACTCTGACCGGAGCCTGATATAGCTGTCTCTTCAGAGGCTCTACAAGAGCCTGATGTACAGAGGCAGATATTTACAGCCAATCATTGCACTGAGAACTGAATCCTCAAAGGAGGAGTTAGAGAAAGTACTGAGGTAGCTGAGGGGAATGCAACACCAGAGGAAGAACAACATCGACCAACCAGAACCCCAGAGCTCCCAGGGACTAAATCACCAACCAAAGAGTACACATGGAGCAACCCACGGCTCCAGCCGCATATGAAGCAGAGGATGGCCTTGTCAGGCATCAATGGGAGGAGAGGCTCTTGGTCCTGTGAAGGCTCGATGCCCCAGTGTAGGGGAATGCCAGGGCAGGGAGGCAGGAGGGAGTGGGTGGGTGGGTAGGGGAACACCCTCAAGGAGGCAGGGGATGGGGAGATGGGATGTGGGGGCTCCGTATGGAAAACCAAGAAAGAGGATAACATTTGAAATGTAAATAAAGAAAATATCTAATAAAAGAAAAAATAGAAAAAAAAGAAAAAAACTAAAATGTATTTTTAAACATCATTAAGATTCAAATAAAAGACTTTAGGTCTTAGAACTTTGGTGAAACTTTGGGTTTCTCTTACCCAAATTATAGGGAAAAAATTATAAGGAAAAGCAAGGTTTCTAACAGAAGAAATACATTTAAAATTTTTATATCTTTTTTTTTCCGGAGCTGGGGACCGAACCCAGGGCCTTGTGCTTGCTAGGCAAGTGCTCTACCACTGAGCTAAATCCCCAACCCTATATCTTGATTATGATTTTCCCTCCTTTTATTTTCTCCCACTTCATCTCTAATCCAGATTTATGCTTTTTCTCTCTTTTGTTAGAAAAAAAGCAGGCAGGGAGACCTGCCTGTTTCAACACTCAGGGTAGCCATACAATTACTAAATTGGAAACACATATACACACATGCACGAGAAGTGGCAGGGTAAAAAGTATATATTATAAAATATATATTTGTTTTCTGTTCGTCATCTACTACTGGACATGCAGGCTACTTTTAATTGTGTTTTGCTTCTTCATTGAAACTCCATTGGAGGTAAAAATCCCAAATTTTCATTTCCAGGTGACTATCCATTAGAGATAGCATCCAAATTAGGGGTGAGGGGTGTGTATCCACTGCTTTCAACTCTAGGACCCCATCTAGAGAAGACCCATGCACGCTCTGCATACACTGTGAGAGACATTGGTTCAGTAGCACAGGATATTAAGAACCAGGCTTTTACATTTTTGTCATTAAAAAGTCATAACATATTAAATATTAAATCTTCTCTTCTCTTGCCTATTTCTCTCTTACAATTATTGTTACAAACTAACATATACTACTCCAAGTGCCCTTTAAGTTCTTGACATGGATAATAACTATGTACTAAGAAACCTATCTTCAGTTCTTAGTACAGGATCATAAAAGATGGTGCATGACTATAAATATTCAGTGACCAAATAAATGAAAAGCCTAAGTACTCAAGATGAATATTTACTTCTAAGAATTTTGGAATCATTAATAAGAGGAAAGTATTCTCCCTTGGTGACGTAACTTTTGTATGATGGCCGAAGAATATAGAATTCCCATGGTATCATATGATACAGAAAACTGAGTTACTGCTGTGTTACTTATTAATGCATGAAGCAGCTTGATATACTGCACAGCTGTTAATGTCATAGCAACTTGCTGAAGCAGCCTTTGAATTGACAGGGAAGGATCACTGACATCCGCTATAGGATAGGAACAACCTCTTGAGGTCACAGAGGTTCTTCTGAAGTAAAACCATAGTATTTAAAGCACCAATTTTTAAGGCATGTTTTAATGTTATAGATAGCCCAAAGGATGTCTGCACTCTGTGTGAGTCAGGAATGTTAATGTGCAAAATGGGACATCTATAAAAATAGTACCTTTCATTAGAAAAATGATTTGATGGTTCATAAATAGCAAATCAGATAGTAAAGTTCTTAACAGTGGTCAGTAACCTGATCAAGGTTGGAATCAGAAGGAAAATGGAGGTGTTTGATCAGTAGCATTAGTTTATTCTAGTTATGCTTATAGATTGAATATCAAAAGTTTGATTCATCAGGTGATTTAATTTTGATTCAGGAAGCTGAATGCCAATCATATCTGGGATCCTCCATGAACTCCTGTGGATGGCTATGAGTTGGTTTAGATTTTTTAAAATTACTTTAATAAGAGTTCTTAAATGTTTCTACATTTTTTAGCCAATAGACTAAAGATGGGGAGAGAAAGATGGTAAATGGGACAAGTAAATTATGGGCTTGTGTAGAAGTAGTTTTTTGGGGGACAATTCCAGTCTTCATTGTCAGGATATCAGCAGTCCAGTCTAAAACATCAAACCCATATCAATAACAGCAGTTCAGTCTAATTGGCAAACATCAAGCACAAATCAGTAGTAGCGACTCCATCCAGAAGAAGCCACAAGGCTTGGCCTAATTGGCATGAGTCCATGGAAGTAGCCAGAATACCATAAGAAGTTCTTCAGTGTGTTTTTCTCTATGCAGTCATGACAAGAGTAGATCAGTGAAGACTGGCGAAGAGTTGTAAGGCGAACCAATACAAGAGTGTCATTGTCTGTCTGTTGGATTCTACTTATACTCTTTCCAAGCATCACATGTTCTCTCACGTGTCTATTTCAGCAAAACATCCTCTCATAAGATAGCTTCCAGATAAACAGCAATGACATAACTGAGTCTCTAGTAAAACCATAAATTTCCCCTTCAGTTATCCATGCTTAAATATCTTCAAAGAGGCAGGTAAAAAGGGTCATGATGGGAAGCAGAGCTCTCAGCTCTCTGAATGGATAGGCAGGGTTCTTTACTAGCTGATAATTTTCTTTTACTCCACCATTGTTCAGTGTGATGAGCAGAAAGCAAATCACAAAAGACACCTCTACTCTCTTGTCTACCATTATTGTTCGACCTCAGTACTGTTCATTAAAATTTGAAACTTGAAGCCTTGGTCCTCCAGTAAACAAAATAATAGAAATATTTGGCAAATTTTAAAACTCAAGGACAACATTTACACTAAAATGTATTTCCATTATTATTATACAGAAACACAAAAATAAGCCACTCTGCCACTCTACAAAGTAAAGCCTTTTCCACACTGTGCTACTTTTCACCCATACCTTCACACTGGAGAGATGGTTCAGCCATTAAAGAGTAGGCTCACAGCCAAAAATATAAGAAATATCTTCACCAGAATTTTCACTAAAATACTCACTTATATTCACCTCTCCTTCTCATAAAGACTATGAAGCCATTGTATTCAATCAAATCAGAAAGCCCTTGAATGTAATAAATATTCTTCGCACATTATAGAAGAGGAAACAGCTGCATTCAGGTAAATTGTGTCCCAATTAGGAAGAGAAATTTGGAGGCAGTTAACTGTCTACCTTTACCTGTACCACAGACTACAGCAGAAGGTACACAATCTAAACTTGAGTGAAGTAGACATGGCAGACATGATCAGACAACTCTTGCACATGTAAAATTATTATTGAACATGTAAAAGTTTTAACTATCAGTATGTTTTTAATATTTTCCAGAATTAAAGCACGATATCATAGACACAGTGGTATCTATTAGCCAAAGAGCTATGATCTCTACCTATGACAGGGCTGAGCATTTCCTATGGTTAAAAGTTCCAGGGTCAAGTTCAACAATGTTTTGGTGTTACTTCTAAAACTGTATCAAGAGAAACATACTTCTATTCTTTTAACATCCTTTAAAAGTTTATAAATAGTAGTAAGACTATTTAAAAGTTCCATCTAGCTCTAGACTCATTACTCATGCCCAGAGCAAATGCTATTAAGTCCACCACAATATAGTGATTTTTAAAAATCAGAAAGCAGGTAAATTTTGTCAATATGTACATTTTATTCATCTAGTTCTGTTATATTTTGACACAGCTTCTTTTGGCTCCAAGATTTCACATATATGGGCCTCCCTTTGAGGTCACAACCGAAGCTAATCCTTCAACAGGCATCCACCTTCTGGATTAATGTGACAGAGGCCCTTCAGGGTAGTGAGGGTAGAAAAGGACTTCTATTCTCACACTGTTGCCCAATTTTTATTTTGTCACTCACCTCAGTCCCCAAATAGTTGTTTACAGGTCTTTGAACCTACACTCTCTGTCACATAGATTTTGTTTTGTTTTCTTGGAATTGATTTCTTTAAAACACACTCTAATTCATGCGCCACTTTCCCCCCTCATTCTTATAGCCAAGTGTCATCTCTCAGGCCTTTATTGGCTGCTCTCTTGTCACTGTATCCCATTCCTGCTCGCTACTTTACTCAAGTATATCTGGCTAGTCTCCTTTATCAAGCCAAAATCTACTGACTACATGACTGTCTTTATCACATCTTGGCCTGTATGCCTGTAGGCTCGGCAGACCAGATTAGGAGCTGTGTGAACCACCCGAGTTGGGGATGAGGTGGGAGGAATGAAGGAAGCATTATCCAGGAAGCAAGCTGAGTCGCCTATGGAGGGTAGGCAGAACACACAGCGTTATAAAGCTCTGTCTGAGAAGTATCACTGAGTTTCATCATCCCCTGAGAATTTGCTAGATATACAGACTATTGCTCTACCTGGTGACCCAAACCTATAATCTTAGCTACTGGGGAAGCCATGATTATAACCTGCCAAGGATATAGCATGAGTTCAATGCTACCCACCCTAAGCAACATAATGAGACCTTATCTCAAAATAAAAACTAAAAAGAGGCAAAATTTGAAAGCCAAACAACTGAGCAAATTGCTTAAAGTCACTGGCATGGAGTTAAAACCTGGTTCAAAACAGGAAGCTGGTCAGTACACTTGGAATCATGGGGCTGTAGGACCAGATTTATAGCTTCACAGCTCTGCTTTGAAGTCGATGCCCAGGTCTCTGACACTCATGTAACCCCATCTTTGGGTTCCCCTCCTCCCATAAGGATTTGCCTGTAACTCAAAACTTTCATGTGCCTTGGTATCTCTAGAGTGTCTTTGATATAAAAATATAATATTTGACCTCTCACTTCAGAAAATCAATTATGAAGGAAAGATAATAATCCATTTTTCAGAATAAGTCACAAGTAGTATTGATATGGGCAATTTAAGCATCACTCTAATAGCTCTGATATAAAGGGTCTTATGAGATACCATTCATGTGTTAGATACTGGGTGCAAGCATATATGCATATATGTATGTATATACATATATATGTATGTGTGTGTATTATAGATATACATAAGAAATTTAACCAACATTTATAGCTAAGCAAAGGTCATAGCTGTTTGTGATCTATTTATTTAAAAAATAAAAACATGATATCCACAAATTCAAACATGAATTCTCGTCGGTGACCAGAGTAGCTATTACTGTTTCAAATCAGGTTTTGCCTCCCCGGTTTCATGGTAAACAGGAAAAGATCGAGGCACCACGAGAAGATGTAACCAGAGCAGCTTCAGCCTAGTCCACCTCCAGGGCTTAGGGAGTCAGCCCAGGCCTCTGTGAGCTGCTCCTCAGTCTCCTGAGAGCAAAGCAGCAAAGATGGAAATACAGGCATCGTTCACCAAGGAGAAGCAGCGTCAACATTCGTTAAAGGGACCTTTTCAATAGAGAGTAAACTTACGTCTTCCAAAAGACATTATTACGTCTTTTATATGTAAGCCTAGCTTTTGTGAAGGGGCTCTCTCTCAGTATTTGTCAAAAGTATTTGAAATCCATTCAATCCACCATGCTGTTTAGAAAATGTCCTATGGAAATTTAAGGAGATAGTATCCATTAACATTAATAAAATTGCTAAGAAAAAATTCCACCATGCTGAGCAGGGGCCACATTAACCTCAGTATGAACTCAGAAATGATTGATTGATTGATTGATTGATTGATTGATTGATTGATTGATTTTATGTGCATGGTTGGTAGTTTTTCCTCTCTCCTCTCTCCTCTCTCCTCTCTCCTTTCTCCCCTCTCCCCTTTCCCCTCTTTCTCTCTCTTTTAGCTTGTAAGATATCACTTCACTCAAGTTCATTCAAATAAATACCAACAAAACTGAAACAATTTTATAAGCATACATCTACCCTCTCATAGGATATAATATCACGAGGAGGTCAGACTCTGTGTGGGATATCAATAGAAATTCTTATTCTGAATCTAATTGTAGTGAAATTGGCAAAAGTACAGATTGTTAGATACGTCATAAGATAAAAGAATGTGACTGTCCCAAGAGTCAAGGTAATGATTATCAGCGACAGGGTACGAAATTGTTCTTGGGTGAAAGAGACTAGAGAGATGTAATGGATGAATGCGATATACGATCCCTAACTGAATCATTCAGATAGATAGATAGATAGATAGATAGATAGATAGATAGATAGATAGATAGATATATGATTATACATTTATATATAAAGGGCACTCTAAACTTCAAGAAAGCACTGGATAGAATGGTAGTGATATACAGGTTCTTTTTAATGTCTAGTTTGGTTTTCTTGTATTTAAGAAAAAGTTGGATGCTGTAATGAGATCTTACTATATATGGTGGAGGGAAACAGAATGTAGAAAAAAATCAACAGGATGTCTCCAAGAGGGGAGGTGGAGTATGTCATTTGAGGCTTAAAATATTCTATAGGTAGAAAGTTAAAGAGATCTTGAAGGCTCCAGAGGAAGGAAGAGGTCTTCTCAGTGGGATTCTCTCTTTGCAAGTGTGTAGAAGGAGGAAAGGAAGCCCTGGCTGCTCTTTCCTGATCACAGACTTCCTTGTGTAGGTTTTAGCACTGCAGGGTTCAGAAGGTGGGTTAAAAGCTAGCACCTATGGGCTCCAAACTTCTCTCCCTCCATAGCTGGCTGAAGTCCTGAGGGAAAACATTCCTTGGGGTAGCTATGCATCCTCAGCCAGGTTTTTCGGTAGGCAGTCCTAACAGATAGAAGGTTTTCCCCAAGTGGTCAGCTTCAGAATTGGACAGCTTAACTGCCCCAATTCTAACAACCAGAATGTTCACCAGATTCAGATGTTCTTTCTTCCTTTTTGAGAGTGCGCTTCTTCTTAAATCCCTGGCTGTCCTGAAACTCATTCTATCAGCCAGCCTGGCCTCAAACTCATGTAGACCCACCTGCCTCTCCCTCCTGAATGCTGGGTTAAAAGTGTAGTCCCACCACTGCTCAGCAAGATTAAATTTTTATCAAATATTTAGAGTAAACTCAATCTTTAAATTTATATACATATGTGTGTATGTATTTCTGCATGCCAAAAGGTATCTGGAAGCAGAGTTCCAGTTCTCCATTTAAAATTGAAGTAGCACAGTGTCCTGATGTGACAAGTAGATATGGGACTGTTCTTCCCGAATTGAGGCACCCATTTTCTCCTGTGTTTCCTCTTTCTCCTGCTGCGTTACAGGCACAGCTCTTGTTGTCCAGTGGGACCATGTCCACCTGCAGGATAATTACAACTTGGGAAGCTTCACATTCCAGGCCACACTCCTCATGGATGGGCGTATCATCTTCGGATACAAAGAAGTAAGTGACAGGCTGAAGGTAACACTTCCTCTTCCCATTGTTCACACCCATGACCTTTCCCTCTTGAAATTTTATTGGCACGAACTTCCAATCACTCTCCTACTTACTGGTTTCTCTTGCTGAATAAATTAACCTTTTTTTTGGACCAAGAACTGTCGGTTAAGACGGGGGCGCGTCTTTTGTTTTGTATTCTGACATCATTATATTGAGACCCACACAATTATGAAATTATTGTAAGTATAATAAGGAACCTCTAAGAAAGAATGATTATTTCCAAGATTTTTTTTTAATCCTTACTTAGGTATTTATGATTTTAGGTTTGGTGGAGGTTTGCCATGTTGATTTCTTGTGTTATTCTGGTCCCCAAATATTAGTTGACATGAAAAAGGTTGATTTTAATATTGAATTCCAGGAAAGTAATGCCTATAATTTTCTGGCTAATATTCACTAAAATGTTATGGGAAGAATTATTAGAATCTTACTGACCAGGAGAACAGAACTTTTATGTTGTTCCATATTGACAAACTGACAGCGAATGAAAATTTACAAAATTGTAACCTTAAGCTTTGAAGAATGTTTAGACTAGCACGTCAGTGCATTTGACTTCAAGCTTTATTGTCAGTATGATGAAGAATATATCCAAAAAGTAACAAAAACTATGGAAGTAATTTTTAAGACAGTAGTAGTTATAAGAGTAATTCTGACATGTAAATTATTGCTGGCATGTTTAATGCATAGTTAACAGGTGACTACAATAAAATTTTGTATTCTGACATCATTAGCATAATGACATAATTTATGAAATTATTGAATATTTTATAGTATTATAAGGAATAGCTAAGAAAGAATAATTGTTGTAAAAGGCTTTTTATCCATATCTTTTTTTAAATTCAAGGATTAGTTTTTTAAAAAGAATCACTGATTTTTAAACAGTTGTGATAATAAAGAAAGAATTCAAGGTGGTCATTTTTTCTGAAATCTATCTATACTGTGAAGTGAGCATATAAAATTTTGTTGTGGTTTGCCCTGAAGTTATCTGTATTTTGATGCTAATTCCACTGCCCCAAGGACAGCCGCCTAGTCACTTACTCAGAACTCAGGTGACTTCATCAGAACCACCTCCCCATTGAATTTGTAAAGTACAGGTGAGAGGCAGGTACAGGATAGAAGGAGGCTGTCATTGGAAAAGAAGGAAGGATGGGTTGGAGAGAAGTTTGAAGGAAGAGGAGGAGACTAGAACCGAAAGTGGAGACCGGAGGAGGAGCGGGTGAGAAGCCATGGCAGGTGACATTAAGATTCTGCTCTGTGTATTTACAGGTTGTTATTAATGTTCCTAAGGGATGGATGGTACCGGGCTTTGTATGTTTCAGTGGGCAATTATATCTCACCAATTGGATCTAAGATTATTGTGTTGTGTGTTCTTTTATGTGAGGGTTTGGGTATAGGAAAGTGTGCGGCTGGGATGTGTTTCTGCCAAGATATCTAGCAGATATCTTGGGGCACTGAGGTGCTGGACCTAGCGGGGTAAAAGACAACTTTACCTTTTTTATTTTTTATATCTTTACAACAACAAAATTTCACCTAAATGCAACAACTTTTAAAAAGCTAACAGTTATTGACAGTTATTTTCATTATTTGGACAAGATTTTCCACGCAGAACTTTATTTCCTCAGGGCACTCTGCAGAAGGAGAAAGATAGAGGTGCCTTGTTCTGCGTTGCTTTGTCCAGGGCTGGCTGTAGATATCACTGCCCAGTGTGCTCTTCTGCCACCTTTCCTTGGAGCTGGGAAAAGTTCTCTGAGAATAGTTCTTAGAACAGAATAGCCTCATTCATTCCCAGAGTTTATTGGGTCCTAAGGGACTGAATGGAATGTCAGCATAACATCGAGAAATGGTTTTTGATCGTTTTAACTATCACTGTTGGTTTAAACTGTTTCTGGAAGGATCAGGGTCAGTAAGTCTGATGTCTTCCCCCATACCCGCCATCAACATTGTCAAAACAGAGATTTGCCTTTCATCCCAGCCTTATTCTCTAGCTCTTATGATCAAAATTGCCCTGGTTATTTACACAGCCCTTTAAGACTGTCTCACACTGCGGAGTTCAAGCCAATTCTTTTGTCCCTTCTCTGTTCTCAGTTGGCATTTCGGAATGTTTCTCATATTGTCCATTTTAATCAAGGAAAAGTTTCCCATTGTGGTTTTCCTGCATTCTCATGGGGACGTTTAAGCTGACAGACAGTTCAGTGTTGCCAGACTTTCCAGACGTTGTCCTGTGAGCCCCCAAAGGTCTCTAATTATTATTATTTGTTTTTCTATTTGTTTTTCATAAAGCAGTTTCTCTCTTTTTATTTCAGATCACTTTTATACATATCTGTGTATACAATGTATTTCTAAAGTTGAGGTAGCTTACTGCTGGAATGTTTGTCTAGCAGAAACACACACACACACACACACACACACACACACACACACACACAGACAAATCTCTCTGAATCTCTTTCCATAAAATTTTTCAAAGTAAGAGTCCTTTTGAGCGCTTAGAAGATGGCTCAATGGGTAAACTTCATACTGTGCAAGCATGAGGATATGAGTTCAATCCCCCAGAACTCGTGTTAGAAACAAAAATGGTGTGGTGGTAGGTGGTATATACTTGTAACTCTAAGACTGGGTTACATGGCGACCAATGAATTCCTAGGGCTTACTGACCAACCAGCTTAGCTGAGGTGGCAGGCTTCCAAACAGTGAGAAACCAAGTCTAGAAGATGGAGTAGGTTGTCCCCTAAGAATGACATCTGACCAAGATCTTTGGCCCGTCTCATACACTTGCAAATGAGTTTACCTACACACACACAACGTCCTTGTAAAGGGGAGTAGCAACTAGATGTTCTCTTCACCTCGAAGGAAAACGTTTTAAGATCACATGACAGCAAAAAATAGTGCTCCTCCAACCACGTCATCCTTCTGGATGTTCTGTCACATGAAGTACCCAGGTGTCCATCAGCTCCTGATGCTTCGTCTCTTTTCTGTAGCATCAAAGCGCCAACACAGAGGTGAGCAATCGGTGCTGTGGGTTGATGAAATTGTAGAACACATGGTGATTTTACAGCAAACAAACCGAATGAAAGAGCTTAAATGATGGGCTTAGACACAGGATTAAATCAAGGATAATTTAGCATTAAGTCGCTTTATTTGGTGTGCCTAGCCTCTTGATCTCTTTCTTTCCCAAGGAAGCTATGCATAGCAACTTATAAACCAAGTTATTTGTGTTTTCAATAAATTCTTGTTGATTTTTGAAGTTCACTCATTGTTTTTATTCGGTTCTTCACAACTGTACAAATACAAGAATAGTCAGAAGAGGTATTCCAGTTAGCCTTTAAAGCGATTCTTAAAACAACAGACAACGTAAATAATAAAATCCTGTGTATCTTTCCAGAGTCAAGAATGGAAACTGTAAAGCGAGAAGTAAGCACAAATACCTCTGCCCAGGATTGTTCTTTACAAACTGAGGACAGCTTTGATGATTTTACTGTGTTTGAAGGAAGGGAGAGTAAAAAAATATTCCTTACATAAATCCACCAATAAAGAACTTGGTTACATTGCAAGTTATAACTAATACTGAGTGCCATGCAATAAATTTCATTTCCATTGCACCCATGATTATACATTATTTATATTCCTCTTAGTTACCATTGGCATACCAGTCATCCATACCAACCTATCAAATGGCCCTCCCGTTCTGTCGAGCTTCCAAATAATCATTTTCCAACAGCATTCATTTTTTCCTGGTGCTGAGTAGATAAGGAATTATCAAAATATAACCAAATCCATTTCCGTTTTCCATAGCAATCTTGCTTCTGCCGAGATTGCATTAGGGAAACGCTGCTTCTCCCTAAACTACAGATGGGTATGGATTTGCACGTGGCTCTAACGGGTTCTTCAGCACTGTCAAGCTGTTCTCTGCAGCTGTACTATTATTAGGAGCCTAAATTCCCTCAGATGGGTCTTTTTTCTGAGGTGGTAGTAATGTGTTATTCAACCGAAGGTTTGAAATCCTGTTTTGTATAAGAGCCAGATTCTTATTGTCACCTGGTTGCTTATGTAAGCTAGTATTGAAACAGTTTACTTGGGTGAAACCGAATTAGGGAGAATAACTTTAACCTCATAAGAACAATGCCAACCAACCAGAGCTTTCAGAGACTAAACCACTACCCTATACATGGACTGACCCATGGCATATGCAGCAGACAGTGGCCTTCTTGGGCACCAGTGGAAAGAGAAGTCCTTGGTCCTGCCAAGCTGGACCCCCCAGTGTAGGGGAATGTTGGGGGAGCAGAAAGAGTGGCTAGAAGGGGGAACACCCTTATAGAAGAAGGGGAGGGTGATGGGATAGGGGGCTTATGTCCTGGGAAAAGGAGGGTCAGCTGAATGAATGGAAATATTCAACCTCAGGAGGTGGGAGGTGGGGGGACTCTCTAGGATGTACCAGAGGCCCAGGAGGTGAGAGACTCTCAGGACTCAGTGGGTTGACCTTAGCCCAAATGCCCAACAGAGACAGGAAATGCACATAACTACCCCTTGAGAGACTTGAGTCCCCCTGGATTGGGGAGTCCAGCCTGAGGGTTTGGGAGTTGGGGGGAGTGAGAGGTGGGGGGATCAGAGGATGGGTGGGTGGGTAGGAGCACATCCTCTTGTAGACAGGGCAAAGCAGGAATGGGATAAGGAACTGTCAGAGGGTGGACCAGGATAGGGATAACAACTGGACTGTATAAAAAGGATTAAAGAGAAAGATGAAAAGAAAATCCCTCAGATTACCAAGCACTGCTGTGCTGTGTCTTTCAATCCTTCTGGACTGGTTCAGCTTCTAGCTAGTACAGATTAAGCATCTGACTAACAAACCCTCTATTCCTTTAAATATATGAGTAACATCCCTTTAACAGTTTGTAACTCACTCCAGTGTCTGTTTCTTATGAAGCAATTTGTATCATCTATCCTTACTGTCCCCCTTCTCCAGTTTCATTCGATAATCATGTCTCCATGTACACTAGGTCACTTCTGATCAAGTGATAGACTTTGTTCACATGACCCTAAGGGTCATGTTTAGAACTATAATGTTTGCTATAGGGAACATTTACTTTCTTAATTGGGCACTGAGGGTCGGACAGATAGGTGATTTTCTCCTCCCTCCTTCCCTCCCTCCTCCCCTGGCAGACTTATTCAGAGTTCAGGCTCTTTGGCTGCTTAGTAGCATTGGCCGTAGGACTGTAGTCTTTTCACCATATTTAAAGAATTCTGGGTACTTATGGATCCTTTGCCTTAAATACTGGAAGGAACTTTTTCCTCAGCTAAAAAGGCAGTCTGAAGTTCTATTACTTTCTAGGCTCCAGGTCTTCTCTATGATAGACAGGTGTCTTCAGGATCCCTAGAGATGGTTTCCCCAGGCACCTGCCCTTTCAAGTCATGCTTTTGCTTTTCCTGTTAATCTGATTTTCTTGTTTGGCATTAGCAGAAGACATGACAAATTTGTTTGCCATATCTAGAAGTAGGAGTCCCTTTCACCTTAATATATAATACTTTAAGTTCGATGTAAATCTGACCTATTTGAAGTACTTCCTATATGCCAAGTGTTGTCCTGTATGCTTAAAGTATTATCATGTCTCTCACAAATAAACAAGAGATATTCACATTTATTGATAGAGAAACAACCTTAAATATTCAGACATGTTAAATAATTTTTCCAGAATTATGAACAAACGTTAACAAAAGAAACATACCCTGAAAGTCCATAGATCTAACTGCAGGGCCTCACTCACTTTGTAATCCTTAACTGGTTTTTCTAGCTGATTATTTTCAACTTAGAGACATAGTAACAGTGCTAAAAGGAACTTGCCTTTCCACAGCATTTATTCCATCACTTACTACTACTGTTCAACAAGAAGAACGTTCACATAGAATAAGTACATCTCTTCTTAAACGTGGTAAAGTTGGAAAATCAAATATCTGTCTTGTTCTGATAATTGCTAGCTATGACCCTAAATCCCAGAATTACTATATTATTTTCAGTACCTAGTTGGAGGATTGTTTGATTACAAATGGCGTCAACTGAGCTTTGGAGGCTATTGATAATCTCATGAGGAAACTACTTCCTCCGAACAGTGTATTATCTCAAAAGTGTGTCCTTCAAGCCTGCTGTTTCAGCGGATGATGCTGGCTTCCCTGATACACCACTTTGCTTTAGAAAGCTCTTCCCTCACCTGCTTCATCTCTCTTCACTAGAACACAAGCTAGAAAATAAATTAGAAAACAATGTGATTATTTAGTATGAATTGTAGACTTGATCATTTCTACTTGGTAAGTTAAGTAAAGGGATATCGATGGCCACTGGGTTATTTTAGTGCCATTAAAAAGCCACACCCATGGATGTCACAGACAATAGATTACAACACAGCCTTGGAAGAAGTCCATCACACCAATTCTCTTCAACAGCGAGTTTTAGAGGAGGTTCACTAAGGAGAAAAATGGCTATTTATTAAGTGATACAACTTTCAATTTCTTCTACCATTGTAGAACTTAAAAATGATATTCCTCACTGTGGCATTGACTGCTTCATTGGTGGAGAGCTCATAAGTCACCAAGACTAGCCAGTTGTGGCTTTCAGAAAATCCATTTTGCAGTTAATTTTTTTCTATGAGAACTATTCCTCTTATTTTAGCTATAATGACCTTTCATGCATGGTTATAACCTGGAAATCTTTAGGATGAATAGTTGTTGAACTTGTAGGATTCATGAGAAAAAAATACAGAAGCCTAAAAGAATTTGATAGTTAGACTGTCATCATTTATGTGTCTTCTGTATTGGTTTCTATATGAATAAAAATGTTTGGTGTGTACAAATATAAATTATTATACATAAAACCAACAAACCTTCAATGTAAGTAGAAAAGTGATATGTACATAATATTACTTATGATATATATATTCAATATACAGCATAAACATACAAATATATAGGAATATGTGCATATTCACAATATATATGAATATATAAATGTATATACACATGTTATAATATATATAATATGTGTGTATGTGTATATACATTGATATATATTATACAATGATATTCATATATATATATTGATATATATCAATATATATATAAATTGTGTCTGTGTGCGTAGATATAGTTCAATCTTTAGAAAGCCAGGAAAGCATAAAGGCTAATGAAAACCTCATTATGAAATGCATATAAAGAAAACATTGAGGTGATTCTCTGAATTTTAAATATATACAAATTGTATTTCAATTGCTTTATTAGGATCCCAACATTCCTATATTTGGATTATAATTTTAGTTATTTCTATAGGAAAGTCGCTAATATTTCAACTTTTTCTTTCCTCTCCAAATGTAAGAAAGTGATGAATTGAATTTTTCTGATAACAAATACTGTGGTTAAAATATATAATGAAATAGAACAGCGAAATAGGGAAGAAAAATCAACACTATAAAGAAAATTGTTTTAGAGTCATCTATTCTAATGATGGCTCCTTTACATGAGCCCGGTGATGCTTTTTCTGTGTATGTTCGTGTGTGCACTTCTTTGGTTATTTGTGGTTCCCTTTCAGTATTCTGTGACAGGGAGGGAGTGTTAATCCCTGGCATACTATTACTGCCAATTGTCAATCCATATCTTCTCTCCCTGATCTGATGTTCCACAACCGAAAAGCTCCTGGGTCCTTGTGGTTATAGCCATGAGTCACTCCACGTCCCACCTCAAATGTGAGGTACAGAGTTCTCTCATTTTTTTTCTCAGACCATGTTTCAGCAAGATCCTTTATTTGTCTTTCATCTCAAATGAAATCCCCACTTAGGTGTGTATGTCCTGAGGCAAGGGAAGCAGGCTTGGTCATATGGACAGCCACATCCTTGTTCTCTTTGGCATGAAGTTATCTCACTTGTTCACCAGTTCAAGAGTAAGCAGTCTTTAAATTAGAGGATACACTGGTTGCTTATGAATTTTATGGTGTATGAAGAATGTGTGTAGTTTGTTGTCAACATACAAATGTTAGAACATTTCAAATTAAAATAACCACATGTGTTTTTCTTAAGGTAACTGAAACCCTGGAATCACTGGCATAGATTTCCATATTGCAAAATAGAGAGAAAGGGCACATCATAGTTTTCCCTTCACGGTTTCTTCTTTATCACCCAACATCCACAATATCTTGAGTAGACATAATCTCCAGTCCCACTTTCATTAAAGAGATTTATTTTATTTATCAGCTTCACTTGTTGATTTATTTTTAGATTTTTCAATCTAAACATAAAAAGCATGAGTCATTCCTTCTTTGGTTGGTTGGTTGCTTTGGATCTATCTGATGGCTTCTTGTTGTGTAAAACAAGCCAAACTCACATTCAGGCTTTTTCTGCCCCAGCTCTTCCTGTGCTGGTTTGCATGTACATACCCCTATATTATGCTACAAACTCATCTTTCAATTATAAGGCATTTTGCTCTCACATGGTCACGTTTATTGATGGTCTTTGTAACTGTAAAAGGAATTATAATATTTCACATATTATTAATATTCAGGAAATCGGAAGGATTTTAGTATTAAATTTAAATGAAATCTCTTCTCTTTTAATATACTCCTAGGAAACCGTGCATCAATCTTTTTTACTTCAGGTAATATTTTGTGAAGAGCAAAGAGAGTTTGAAGATTTGTGTGTGTGTGTGTGTGTGTGTGTGTGTGTGTGTGTGTGTGTGCGCGCGCGCGCGTGCGTGTGTGACAGATTTTCTACTGAATAAGAGACATTTGATCTGTAATTCTAGGAAGATGGGGTAGAAAATTAAAGGTTCATACTCATAAAATGTTAAGATAGAAAGGTCCGGTTTCTTGGGGGGTTTTCCATTGATACTTTTAATATTGAAATGCTGGGTGCCCTATAGCTGAGTAGCAAATAGACAAGATTTAGTTTCCAGTAATTGTTTCCATTTCTGATAGTCACTCGTCAGGACACGCACTCTACAGTCAAGCTCTGGCTGAGGTCAAGCTCTGGCTGAGATGCCGTGCAGCCTATTAGACAGATAGCCGTGTACATAGTGGAAACAAATGGATCACTTGGTAAGCCTTGTAGGACAGACTAAAGAACAGGAAAAATAAAACTCCATGAGCTCTAATTCTGGAGAACTGTGTTATCTACTTGATACTGAGACTTTTGATAAAATCCCAAGTTGTGAAGACAGAGTGGAGCCTCTGTGTTCAGAAGAATAACATAATACATTAGAAAATAGAATATATTTTGTCTTTGAGTTGTTTTCCTAAGGCCAGGATATTCTGTCCCAGAAATGCTCACGCGTATTTTCCTGACGTATTTGTGTCTAGCATCGGCCATTCCTGCTTTTCTTCTTAACTTGTCCTAATAATTCATCAATAGGAAGCTTTTATCAAATAATAATTTTTATAACTTGTCAAATTGAGAAAACAATTAAATATGTTAAAAAGAAAGAGGACCTATGAATGCTTGAGTAAGCCAAAATGGAAAAACATTTATTTTGCGTGACGATAGTGATTCCTTTCTGTCCATTGTGTGGGATTTTGAATGTACAAAGCCACATCTCAGTAATGTATACTTCACAGTACACAAAGGCCCATTTCCTATTTGGTTTATTTCAATTATTAAATAGCACATATATTATATTCATGTTATATTATTGTAACAGTCATATATTATATAATATAATAGTATTTATATTATATAATATATTCATATGTATATGAATATAGTTTTTAAGTTTTGAAAGATTTTAGAAATTTTGACAACTTCTTTTGTCATGGATTTCCTGATTTGGGGGCTCATATTTTAACTCTAGGTTGCAGAGTATTATGATAAGACATTTTCCTGAATATTTTCGACACTAATAACAGTTACACGTACCACCACCACCACCAGAATGTGACTACCAGCAAAACAAGGGACTCTACGTGCTATTCTTTTATGCTGTCACTGAGCTCAGCCATTGTCTTTGGCCATAGTCAAAGTCATAGTCTTTAGTGTTTAGAAATACAAGTATACCAGAAGCAAACAGAGAGAAAAGCCTGTGCTGATACTGGGCCAAAAGACACAAATTTATTCAATATGAAACACCTGAGAAAAGCTGCATAGTTTCATCTTTTCTTTATTAATCTCTGAGAATACCAGGTACTTAATTCAATTGGCAAAGGCAGCATTTCAAAACCTGAACGGTAATTATTTTATCAAAAGGCTTGAGTGGCTTCTAGGAAAATGTAGGGAATTGAAAGCTCCTTGTACATTTTCATATTAATATCTAATCAGAACAAAGCATCAGAATGCATGAACTCCTAGTACCTTACTTTCGCAGTCTGTGACACCTAATGGAGGTCATGTTATGGCTATAATGCCATAAACTCACTGTCCCTCTCCCATTCCTCTCCAGCTCCTGAACCTGCACACCTTTCCTCCCTGATCTTTACCGTTGACAGTGTTCTCAGCATAGGCACAGGACTTTCTTCTTAAGTGCTGCAGCATGACCACCTTCCTGAAGCTGGACACCCTAACATCCCTGATGACAAACAAAATTCAGGCTCTCTGGCCATTAACATCAAATTCCTGGAGCCAACTTTAGTCTCATTTCTCATTCCCCTTGTGAAGTCCATCATGACAGTGGTGCAAATGCAATTTGTCAAGGATTCATCCTTTGCTGTACATACCTAGTCTGGAGCGGTCATCATTCTCCCTCCTAGACCATGGTGATGCTCTCACAGTGAGCTTCTTTGTCTCTCTTTGCCCTGGGCAGTGTTGACACCATGACAGCCACCATGCCTCCCTTCCATTCACAGAGGTGAAGACATTCCATTCATCTGCATAAAGCTCTCCAAATCGTTACTTCTCTACTTTGGCTTGGTTTTTGCAGTTGAACTAGGTTAGGGAGGTGGGTTTTGCTTGTTTTGGTTTTCCTCATTAAGAGGTCATTTTATATCATCCATGGTAATCTTGAACTTTCAATCCTGCTACCTTTACCTCTCAAGTGCGGGAACTAGAGTTGCGCGCTACCGTATGCAGCCAAATCTTTCTGAACTTTTGGAAACCTAATGTCTTAGCTGTAGAGGGTTGGGAAGTGCTCTGCGGTTAACCCTCTCGTACTTCCATCCTGGCTTGTGTTCTCTGCAACAGCCCTAAGGGTCACTCTTTATTTACTAAAACCACCAGAAGCAACTCACTCAAGCTGGGTTCTCTACCAAGAACCATTCCACATGCTCGCCCTTTTCATTTCTTTACTTTCGGATGTAAACTCTTCTTATTAGAGACGACTTCTTCAACTCTCCTCCTTATCAAGTCAGACCATACTCATCTTAAGTGGGTCATTACCTATGATTCCTTCTGTGTCAGCTGGAAAATTGACCAGCCGTGGGCTAGTGAAGGATGAACTCTGCTGGGAAACAAACAAGCAAAGCACTGTAGCATAAGAAGATGCTACAAAGTCAGAGAGCAAGGAATGTGGACAAAAGAAGACTTGAATTGAGTCCATTATAGTTAATCCACAATAGGCAAAAACACCAAAGGAGAAAATAGATATGGATGTAAAATAAAAAGGATGAAAGTAAAATAAAGGAAAGAGACAGAGAAAAAATTAAAATGAAAGACACCAGAGAAGGGGAAGAGATGGGAAAGAGGTAGAAGAGTTGGAATGAATAATCTGGAGATAAATTGATGGAAGGATTCAGCAGATAAGACAAAGGACCCAACAAACATGGTCTCCTGTGTACACACAATATGCTTTTCAGTATAGCAGGGTCATTCACTTGATAGCATTGTTAAATTCCATCCTGATATTGAACATCTCAGAATTATCTGCTACTTTATCCCATAACTCTCAGTTTTAGAGACTGGAAAAAAAAATGACCAATGCCATCAATGAAACTCTAATGTTAATTCTAAACTCTTCTTTAAAATATAATTTGCAGAGAGTTTTTGATTGTGTGCCTATATGCTGTTTTTTCTTCGTTACTTTGAGAGTCTATTTTAATACCAGAATATTAAGTTACTTCAAAACCTAGAGTATAAGATTGGATACTAATACAATGTGTATGGAGGTCAACTTTCTATCACTATAAAAAATGTGACATGATTAACTCATAAAGAAAATGTGTTATTTTGACTACATGTTTTAGAGATCATATTTTAGATAGTTTTATAAACTCCCAGATACCTTCAATGCCCCAAATGAGCTTTAACATCTAATTCTCTGGCCTCTACCTCCAAAGTGCTGGATTACATGTATAAATCACCACGTGCTTTTTTTGGTACTAATAATTGAAAGTTGCAGGGACTTCAAGCATGCCAGGCAATCACTTATCCAATTTTGCTCTGTCCTCAGTCTCGTGTTAATTGTTCCAATCCAGAATTAGATAATATCTTTGCCTTTGGTTTCTGATGGAGATGCCAGA
Source organism: Rattus norvegicus (assembly GCF_021556685.1). NCBI lineage: Eukaryota > Metazoa > Chordata > Mammalia > Rodentia > Muridae > Rattus > Rattus norvegicus. The sequence continues at coordinate 86,290,709 of NC_141550.1, forward strand.
TTGCAGCACTGGGAAAACCATGGTAGAACTAGGAAGGAAGGAAGGAAGGAAGGAAGGAAGGAAGGAAGGAAGGAAGGAAGGGAGGGAGGGAGGGAGGGAGGGAGGGAGGGAGGGAGGGAGGGAGGGAGGGAGGGAGGGAGGAAGGAAGGAAAGCAAGCATGAAAGAGTGAACGAACCAGCTTCCTTATTAGTCAGACAACAAAAGAAAAGAGGAACATATCTCCCAGTTTTCTGGAGGAGAATCCCAAAATTACCTAACAGTATCCCATTAGACTTTACCTTGTCTCAAAGACCTATCACTTCCCATCAGTACCACCCTGGTGACTAGCCTATTACACATAGTCTTTTAGGAGACATATAAAATCCAAATTGTTGATATACCCATGAAAGAAAGGTGATACACTATTACTGAGCACTTATTTCTGCGTCCCAAAATGAAATGTATCACCTCGCATTGATTTGGATGGTGAAGACTGTTATAAAATACAGTAACGTCAGATTAAATATGCCCTTCTTACAGATTGCATCTATGGTATGGGTGCATGTGCATGTGTGTGCATACACACCACAGCAAAAATGTAAATATCAGTTGATAGCATTCCAAGATTCTCTCCTTTTGAGACCAGGTCTCTCTTGTTTCTACAGAATTCTCCTATCTCACTGTAGGAGAGCTGGAGGAAGATGTGTGTCGCTATGTCAAGTTTTGTACATGGGTTTGGGAGATTAAACTCGGGCTATCAAAAACCCAACGCTTTTAACTAACAAGATGTTTCCCTGGCCCCTCAGATACATTTGTTATTGAATTATCCACAGATGGCCCCAATCTCTTTCTACTTGAAAACTTTCTAGTGCATTTCTCCTTCTCTTTTTATTCCCTGATACGTTAGCTATTGAATACGGGCTTATTTCTGGTTTTGTGTGTGTGAAACTAGTAATAAAGATAGCCTGTTCAGTGGAATCTTTCCTCGATCCAGGAGAAGAGCCACAAAGGGGTTCTAATTTGGAACTGATAAATAATGTCTCATGTATAATCAATGTGCCCTCGGCTTTCAGCTGAAAATATAAGTATGTGCTATGTCATGGTCTTTAACTTCCTTCAAATTCCTTTTTAGGCTACGAGACCTGAGAAGTTTTATATCAACTTATAAGTTTTCTAGGCGTTGCCATTAGGACAGCTACGAACATTACACATGATTGACTTAACTATACATTTAACCAGTCATGCATTAGGTGATTAGTATAATTGTCAGCGACGGTGTGATTAAATATATGTTATGTGATATTATTATTTTTATGCATCTTCATTCATGTTTATAGACTTATAAATGGAAGTTTAAAACTTCATAACATTAAATATTGAATAAAGTTATGTATGAAATAATAATAATAACAATAATAACAATAATAATAATAATAATAATAATAATAAAGAATTTCTCTTACAGAAATTCCAGCCGGTACAAGTCATGGTGTACTTGTGCATGTGATACTGTCATAGCTCCTAACAATAATTATATTTCTGAGAAACTATTACTTTCACTATCAAGTTGACAAACACATGACCAGATGTTTTCATGTAACTATAACTCATAGCATTTAACGGATGTGCTTTGAGACACTATCACTTATTTTCTGTGATATTCCATGTTTGTTCTCTAGTTGCTCATCTCTATTATTTTATTTATTAATTGTGATGAATATTCCTCTATGCCTCAGTACCGCCCGCTCTTGTCTAATACACAGACATCTTCTGTTTCTTTTCTAGATTCCGGTCTTGGTTACACAGATAAGCTCCACCAACCATCCAGTCAAAGTCGGGTTGTCTGATGCATTTGTCGTAGTCCACAGGATCCAGCAAATACCCAGTAGGTAGACAAAGGGTAACTAAGTGTTGATTCTTCTATGAGGGTCAAGAGCAATGATCTCAAACTTCAGAAAAGACTCACTAAGATAACTGCTACTTGTTAATTCTGTTATGCAATTTATATTAATAACTCTGAGTGGGTTTGTCTATCTCCATTACTCCGGAATTGATAAACTTAGAGAAAGAAAAGACAAGGTCCAGTCAAAGACATTTAACTGTGGCTGTTTTAGGACTCTGCATATTCGCTCAGAAAGAACTCTGTAACAACAACAGCATCAGCAGCAAAATGATTCTAAAACTGGCAGTTATTTAGTTATTTAGTTATTTAGTGCTGCAGTGTCCCATGTTTGTTTATTAATTTTTAATAATTTTATGAGAAAAAGTAGTTTGTGCCGTTTTATAGTTAACATGTTTTATCAAACCGGGGAATGTAAACAAATAAATATGTAAATGAAGCTGTATCTCTCCTCTTTGATAATGTTTTTGCTGATGCCATTTATAATTTGGACAGTAGCTCATGAGTTCTGCAGATTAAAATGTTGCTATGGTTGTACTTAGGAGTAGAGGATGCACTGAGCATGTGCAGAGGCTCTGGGTTCATCACAGCATCAAAACTAGAATGAAAATGAGAAAGTTTTTATGTTGGCTGTATTTTGTGTGATTCTGACCACCTTCTAAATGTTCCGACTTTTAAACCTCCTCTACTTTACTTTCCTTTAGGGTACATATTCTGAGCGTGTTTGTTCCCTTAACTATATTTACTTAAAGCCAGGGGTAGAAGTAAAGTTCATTTAGAAAGTAGATCATATAGTTCCCCATATCCAAGTCCTTCCTTTATTTCATTAGGGGTAGACTTAATTTATCACATATATACACTGCTTGGAACTGACTTGAGATGATTCTGTTTAATTATGTCATCTCTCAATTGCAAGAAGTAAATGGAGTGGAAACTAGACTTTCCAAAGAGACGGTGTGACTGCTAACATTCAAGGGTTGTCTTGGCACAAGATGGCTTTTGTAAGGGGTGATTATACTCAGTGAAGAACATGTACACCCTCCAGTGGGTTTCTCCTTGTTATCTCAGAGACAGCAATAGGTAATATTCAAGGAAATTTTTAAATCAAAGCAGATTTTTCAGAAAATTAATTGCACTGAGAACAAAGCAAAGACGCATCAGTGTGTGTAAGGCAACATAAAGGCTGCCTGAGAGAACTCTAAAATAGGAGAGCGGGTCCAGGATAGTCAAGGTTGCCACTGTGAGAGGAGGAGTCTGCACATTTTTCCTCTTACAGGAGTTAAATCAGGCATGACTTGAGTCGGTTATTTAACCAGAAAAAAGGAGAACTCTGGCTTCAGTTTATTCAGTTTCTTTCCATCCGTGGAAGGGGGTTTAATGTACTGTTTGCTCAGAAGACACTGTATCCCACACTGCCGTTCTGATACACTGCTTTAGACAGAGCAAACCCACCAAAGAACGAAATAACTCTTATATTCTAGAAAAGAATTTTAATATGCGACATTGTGTTTGTGTTTTCCCTGATCATATAGTTGTGCTTGGAATTTAGGCTTCTAAAATGTGATTTAGGAGGCGTGCTCGGGCTGCGAAAGAATAATTTTAAGGGAAAGAATTCTCTAAAATATAAATTGCATTAAGTGAACTGGTCGAATCCACTGAATCTTGAGGGCAGTTTGTGTACGCTGCGAGGACTCAGTATTCACTTCACAAGCATTGCTGAGACTCGGAGCTCAGAGCCAATCCGTTCCCTAGCAGCTGCCCGCTTGGAATGGCACCCACATTCGTTCTCCAGGAAAAAATATTAGCCAAGAAGAAATGGAGTCTCTAATGCTCCCCTCCTGGTGCTATATCAGGACGTACTGAAACGTGCGAATTGATGTGTTCTGCTTTACAATCATCTCAGGGATAGGAAGATGTTGCTCTCTTCAAGAATGGGTGCACCAGTGTATCACATAAGCTCCTGTAGCAGAAAAGCATAGCTCCACTTAGTGAGCAGCCGAAAGGGAAAATAAATGCAGCCTTTAAAGTTAGATTATAGAAAACACTAGGTTTCTGTAATACAAGGCATGGGCCCCTCCCCAATCCTCTAATCCTAGGAAATAAGATCATTTCTAGAGATTCATTCTTTACTGCTACTTATGCAAACAGGATGTAGATAAATATTTAAGTCCCTTGCAAAATTAAGTCAGGAAGTCTCACTATGGGGACTAGTCCCCATGTGGATTTTGTTTCTGATCTTCTCATTGAGTGTATTTTGAGCAAACGATTATTAAACCAAGTAATGGGTAATTTGTCCCACTTCATAGTTATGTTAACTCTCCAGTGACTGGTCGTAGATGTCCCTTCTCATATTAACATGTGCGAATGACATCCACTTGCTTCCCTCTGCTCCCACCTAGTATTCCAAGGTTCAGTTTTAACTTCTAGGTGCTGACTGAACTTCTTCATCCAGCCTCACTGACCCCCTGCCCTCTGAGCTTAACAAGGAATTGATTTCCTGAAATAGAAGTAGAAAATTCATAGTGCTGTGTGGGTTGCTGAAAACAAAAACAAAAACAAAAACAAAGGAACTTAGAACTGTGAAAGTTATTTTAACACACAAAAATATTTCAGCTAGGAAGCTTAACTGTATCGCTGCTGACCTGACTGACAATTTCCAATCACAAGCCATGAGAGGGACAGTTTACCAGTCTCTTAGGCTATTTTCATGTATGCTTCTCCTCATGGACACTCTCTGCCACTTTCACACATCAAACTCTTTGGCGTCAGTAATTCCTATGTCAAGTGTGTTGACTTCGTTCGTGCCTTTGTTTTTGTTTTTTTTTTTTTATTTCTTTTTTTTTTTTATTAACTTGAGTATTTCTTATATACATTTCGAGTGTTATTCCCTTTCCCGGTTTCCGGGCAAACACCCCCCTCCCCCCTCCCCTCCTTATGGGTGTTCCCCTCCCAACCCTCCCCCCATTGCCGCCCTCCCCCCATAGACTAGTTCACTGGGGGTTCAGTCTTAGCAGGACCCAGGGCTTCCCCTTCCACTGGTGCTCTTACTAGGATATTCATTGCTACCTATGGGGTCAGAGTCCAGGGTCAGTCCATGTATAGTCTTTAGGTAGTGGCTTAGTCCCTGGAAGCTCTGGTTGCTTGGCATTGTTGTACTTTTGGGGTCTCGAGCCCCTTCAAGCTCTTCCAGTTCTTTCTCTGATTCCTTCAATAGGGGACCTATTCTCAGTTCAGTGGTTTGCTGCTGGCATTCGCCTCTATATTTGCTGTATTCTGGCTGTGTCTCTCAGGAGCGATCTACATCCGGCTCCTGTCGGTCTGCACTTCTTTGCTTCATCCATCTTGTCTAATTGGGTGGCTGTATATGTATGGGCCACATGTGGGGCAGGCTCTGAATGGGTGTTCCTTCAGTCTCTGTTTTAATCTTTGCCTCTCCCTTCCCTGCCAAGGGTATTCTTTTTCCTCATTTAAAGAAGGAGTGAAGCATTCACATTTTGATCATCTGTCTTGAGTTTCGTTTGTTCTAGGGATCTAGGGTAATTCAAGCATTTGGGCTAATAGCCACTTATCAATGAGTGCATACCATGTATGTCTTTCTGTGATTGGGTTAGCTCACTCAGGATGATATTTTCCAGTTCCAACCATTTGCCTACGAATTTCATAAACTCGTTGTTTTTGATAGCTGAGTAATATTCCATTGTGTAGATGTACCACATTTTCTGTATCCATTCCTCTGTTGAAGGGCATCTGGGTTCTTTCCATTTTCTGGCTATTATAAATAAGGCTGCGATGAACATAGTGGAGCACGTGTCTCTTTTATATGTTGAGGCATCTTTTGGGTATATGCCCAAGAGAGGTTTAGCTGGATCCTCAGGCAGTTCAATGTCCAATTTTCTGAGGAACCTCCAGACTGATTTCCAGAATGGTTTTACCAGTCTGCAATCCCACCAACAATGGAGGAGTGTTCCTCTTTCTCCACATCCTCGCCAGCATCTGCTGTCACCTGAGTTTTTGATCTTAGCCAATCGCACTGGTGTGAGGTGAAATCTCAGGGTTGTTTTGATTTGCATTTCCCTTATGACTAAAGATGTTGAACATTTCTTTAGGTGTTTCTCAGCCATTCGGCATTCCTCAGCTGTGAATTCTTTGTTTAGCTCTGAACCCCATTTTTTAATAGGGTTATTTGTTTCCCTGCGGTCTAACTTCTTGAGTTCTTTGTATATTTTGGATATAAGGCCTCTATCTGTTGTAGGATTGGTAAAGATCTTTTCCCAATCTGTTGGTTGCCGTTTTGTCCTAACCACAGTGTCCTTTGCCTTACAGAAGCTTTGCAGTTTTATGAGATCCCATTTGTCGATTCTTGATCTTAGAGCATAAGCCATTGGTGTTTTGTTCAGGAAATTTTTTCCAGTGCCCATGTGTTCCAGATGCTTCCCTAGTTTTTCTTCTATTAGTTTGAGTGTGTCTGGTTTGATGTGGAGGTCCTTGATCCACTTGGACTTAAGCTTTGTACAGGGTGATAAGCATGGATCGATCTGCATTCTTCTACATGTTGCCCTCCAGTTGAACCAGCACCATTTGCTGAAAATGCTATCTTTTTTCCATTGGATGGTTTTGGCTCCTTTGTCAAAAATCAAGTGACCATAGGTGTGTGGGTTCATTTCTGGGTCTTCAATTCTATTCCATTGGTCTATATGTCTGTCTCTGTACCAATACCATGCAGTTTTTATCACTATTGCTCTGTAATACTGCTTGAGTTCAGGGATAGTGATTCCCCCTGAAGTCCTTTTATTGTTGAGGATAGCTTTAGCTATCCTGGGTTTTTTGTTATTCCAGATGAATTTGCAAATTGTTCTGTCTAACTCTTTGAAGAATTGGATTGGTATTTTGATGGGGATTGCATTGAATCTGTAGATTGCTTTTGGTAAAATGGCCATTTTTACTATATTAATCCTGCCAATCCATGAGCATGGGAGATCTTTCCATCTTCTGAGGTCTTCTTCAATTTCTTTCCTCAGTGTCTTGAAGTTCTTATTGTACAGATCTTTTACTTTCTTGGTTAAAGTCACACCGAGGTACTTTATATTATTTGGGTCTATTATGAAGGTTGTCATTTCCCTAATTTCTTTCTCGGCTTGTTTCTCTTTTGTATAGAGGAAGGCAACTGATTTATTTGAGTTAATTTTATACCCAGCCACTTTGCTGAAGTTGTTTATCAGCTTTAGTAGTTCTCTGGTGGAACTTTTGGGATCACTTAAATATACTATCATGTCATCTGCAAATAGTGATATTTTGACCTCTTCTTTTCCGATCTGTATCCCTTTGATCTCCTTTTGTTGTCTGATTGCTCTGGCTAGAACTTCAAGAACTATATTGAATAAGTAGGGAGAGAGTGGGCAGCCTTGTCTAGTCCCTGATTTTAGTGGGATTGCTTCAAGTTTCTCTCCATTTAGTTTAATGTTAGCAACTGGTTTGCTGTATATGGCTTTTACTATGTTTAGGTATGGGCCTTGAATTCCTATTCTTTCCAGGACTTTTATCATGAAGGGGTGTTGAATTTTGTCAAATGCTTTCTCAGCATCTAATGAAATGATCATGTGGTTCTGTTCTTTCAGTTTGTTTATATAATGGATCACGTTGATGGTTTTCCGTATATTAAACCATCCCTGCATGCCTGGGATGAAGCCTACTTGATCATGGTGGATGATTGTTTTGATGTGCTCTTGGATTCGGTTTGCCAGAATTTTATTGAGTATTTTTGCGTCGATATTCATAAGGGAAATTGGTCTGAAGTTCTCTTTCTTTGTTGTGTCTTTGTGTGGTTTAGGTATAAGAGTAATTGTGGCTTCGTAGAAGGAATTCGGTAGGGCTCCATCTGTTTCAATTTTGTGGAATAGTTTGGATAATATTGGTATGAGGTCTTCTATGAAGGTTTGATAGAATTCTGCACTAAACCCGTCTGGACCTGGGCTCTTTTTGGTTGGGAGACCTTTAATGACTGCTTCTATTTCCTTAGGAGTTATGGGGTTGTTTAACTGGTTTATCTGTTCCTGATTTAACTTCGATACCTGGTATCTGTCTAGGAAATTGTCCATTTCCTGAAGATTTTCAAATTTTGTTGAATATAGGTTTTTATAGTAAGATCTGACGATTTTTTGAATTTCCTCCGAATCTGTAGTTATGTCTCCCTTTTCATTTCTGATTTTGTTAATTTGGACACACTCTCTGTGTCCTCTCGTTCGTCTGGCTAAGGGTTTATCTATCTTGTTGATTTTCTCAAAGAACCAACTTTTGGTTCTGTTGATTCTTTCTATGGTCCTTTTTGTTTCTACTTGGTTGATTTCAGCTCTGAGTTTGATTATTTCCTGCCTTCTACTCCTCCTGGGTGTATTTGCTTCTTTTTGTTCTAGAGCTTTTAGGTGTGCTGTCAAGCTGCTGACATATGCTCTTTCCTGTTTCTTTCTGCAGGCACTCAGCGCTATGAGTTTTCCTCTTAGCACAGCTTTCATTGTGTCCCATAAGTTTGAGTATGTTGTATCTTCATTTTCATTAAATTCTAAAAAGTTTTTAATTTCTTTCTTTATTTCTTCCTTGACCAGGTTATCATTGAGTAGAGCATTGTTCAATTTCCACGTATATGTGGGCATTCTTCCCTTATTGTTATTGAAGACCAGTTTTAGGCCGTGGTGGTCCGATAGCACGCATGGGATTATTTCTATCTTTCTGTACCTGTTGAGACCCGTTTTTTGACCAATTATATGGTCAATTTTGGAGAAAGTACCATGAGGAGCTGAGAAGAAGGTATATCCTTTTGCTTTAGGATAGAATGTTCTATAAATATCCGTTAAGTCCATTTGGCTCATGACTTCTCTTAGTCTGTCTACATCACTGTTTAATTTCTGTTTCCATGATCTGTCCATTGATGAGAGTGGGGTGTTGAAATCTCCCACTATTATTGTGTGAGGTGCAATGTGTGTTTTGAGCTTTAGTAAGGTTTCTTTTACGTATGTAGGTGCCCTTGTATTTGGGGCATAGATATTTAGGATTGAGAGTTCATCTTGGTTGATTTTTCCTTTGATGAATATGAAGTGTCCTTCCTTATCTTTTTTGATGACTTTTAGTTGGAAATTGATTTTATTTGATATTAGAATGGCTACTCCAGCTTGCTTCTTCTGACCATTTGCTTGGAAAGTTGTTTTCCAGCCTTTCACTCTGAGGTAGTGTCTGTCTTTGTCTCTGAGGTGTGTTTCCTGTAGGCAGCAGAATGCAGGGTCCTCGTTGCGTATCCAGTTTGTTAATCTATGTCTTTTTATTGGGGAGTTGAGGCCATTGATATTGAGAGATATTAAGGAATAGTGATTATTGCTTCCCGTTATATTCATATTTGGATGTGAGGTTATGTTTGTGTGCTTTCATTCTCTTTGTTTTGTTGCCAAGCCGATTACTTTCTTGCTTCTTCTAGGGTATAGCTTGCCTCCTTTTGTTGGGCTTTACCATTTATTATCCTTTGTAGTGCTGGATTTGTAGAAAGATATTGTGTAAATTTGGTTTTGTCATGGAATATCTTGGTTTCTCCATCAATGTTAATTGAGTGTTTTGCTGGATACAGTAACCTGGGCTGGCATTTGTGTTCTCTTAGGGTCTGTATGACATCAGTCCAGGATCTTCTGGCCTTCATAGTTTCTGGTGAGAAGTCTGGTGTGATTCTGATAGGTCTCCCTTTATATGTTACTTGACCTTTTTCCCTTACTGCTTTTAATATTCTTTCTTTATTTTGTGTGTTTGGTGTTTTGACAATTATGTGACGGGAGGTGTTTCTTTTCTGGTCCAATCTATTTGGAGTTCTGTAGGCTTCTTGTATTTCTATGGGTATCTCTTTTTTTAGGTTAGGGAAGTTTTCTTCTATGATTTTGTTGAAGATATTTACTGGTCCTTTGAGCTGGGAGTCTTCACTCTCTTCTATACCTATTATCCTTAGGTTTGATCTTCTCATTGAGTCCTGGATTTCCTGTATGTTTTGGACCAGTAGCTTTTATCGCTTTACATTATCTTTGACAGTTGAGTCAATGATTTCTATGGAATCTTCTGCTCCTGAGATTCTCTCTTCCATCTCTTGTATTCTGTTGGTGAAGCTTGTATCTACAGCTCCTTGTCTCTTCTTTTGGTTTTCTATATCCAGGGTTGTTTCCATGTGTTCTTTCTTGATTGCTTCTATTTCCATTTTTAATTCCTTCAACTGTTTGATTGTGTTTTCCTGGAATTCTTTCAGGGATTTTTGCGATTCCTCTCTGTAGGCTTTTACTTGTTTTTTAATGTTTTCCTGTGCTTCCCTAAGTGTGTTCATGTCTTTCTTGAAGTCCTCCAGCATCATGATCAAATATGATTTTGAAACTAGATCTTGCTTTTCTGGTGTGTTTGGATATTCCATGTTTGTTTTGGTGGGAGAATTGGGCTCCGATGATGGCATGTAGTCTTGGTTTCTGTTGCTTGGGTTCCTGCGCTTGCCTCTCGCCATCAGATTATCTCTAGTGTTACTTTGTTCTGCTATTTCTGACAGTGGCTAGACTGTCCTATAAGCCTGTGTATCAGGAGTGCTGTAGACCTGTTTTCCTCTCTTTCAGTCAGTTATGGGGACAGAGTGTTCTGCTTTCGGGCGTGTAGTTTTTCCTCTCTACAGGTCTTCAGCTGTTCCTGTGGGCCTGTGTCTTGAGTTCACCAGGCAGCTTTCTTGCAGCAGAAAATTTGGTCTTACCTGTGGTCCCGAGGCTCAGGTTTGCTCGTGGGGTGCTGCTCAGGGGCTCTCTGCAGCGGCAGCAACCAGGAAGACCTGTGCCGCCCCTTCCGGGAGCTTCAGTGCACCAGGGTTCCAGATGGTCTTTGGCTTTTTCCTCTGGCGTCCGAGATGTGTGTGCAGGGAGCAGTCTCTTCTGGTTTCCCAGGCTTGTCTGCCTCTCTGAAGGTTTAGCTCTCCCTCCCACGTGATTTGGGTGCAGAGAACTGTTTATCCGGTCTGTTTCCTTCAGGGTCCGGTGGTGTCTCTGGCAGGGGTCCTGCCGCTCCCCCACGGGAGCCCAGAGGCCTTATACAGTTTCCTCTTGGGCCAGGGATGTGGGCAGGGGTGAGCAGTGTTGGTGGTCTCTTCCGCTCTGCAGCCTCAGGAGTGCCCACCTGACCAGGCGGTTGGGTCTCTCTCTCACCGGGTCTGGGAGCAGAGAGCTGCTGCGGGCCGGGATCCGCGGGTGTGGGACTTCCGGTAAACACAGAACGTGCCTGGTCCTAGAGAAATTCTGCTTCCGTGTGTACCAAGCTCACCAGGCAGCTTTCTTGCAGCAGAAAATTTGGTCTTACCTGTGGTCCCGAGGCTCAGGTTCGCTCGTGGGGTGCTGCCCAGGGGCTCTCTGCAGGGGCAGCAACCAGGAAGACCTGTGCAGCCCCTTCCGGGAGCTTCAGTGCACCAGGGTTCCAGATGGTCTTTGGCTTTTTCCTCTGGCGTCCGAGATGTGTGTGCAGGGAGCAGTCTCTTCTGGTTTCCCAGGCTTGTCCGCCTCTCTTCGTGCCTTTGTTTTAATACTATATTGCACATCTCAATAAGGACACCCTGTTGTGTCCAGAAAAAGAACTTCAATTAATTTTGTATAGCAAAGTATCTCAAAAGTCCCTACCTTGTATTTGAGCTCGGGAAGACATCCATTCGTACATGTCTACACATAGGAGCAATGTTTGCAGACGTGACAGCTCTTCCAAGGAGTTAGTCAAAATTATGTAGACAAGCTTCAGCCTTAGTTCTCCAAGAAATGATACCAGAACAGCACACTGACCCAGAGTGCTTCCTTTCTTGTCCGTCAGGTCCGACACTTGATCATGAGCGTACTATGTAAATGTGACGAACATCCACTTCTATTTGGACCACTGAACCTGAACACTAAATTTTAAATTATACTTAACAAATTGATTTTAAGTTCAAGAACAACATATGGCCATCGGCTGCCACACTAGACATGGCAATGATGAACCTTGCACATACATATATTTACATAAACTTTTGACTGCCATGTGCAATACTTACAGACATGTTATTCTCACTTTTAAAATAACTTAGGAATTAAATATGATTAATAATGAATTTTCAAGCATACGTGTACACATTCGATTGTAAATCTGAAACGTAATAGTCATATAAACAATAATTTATGATTTTAATTTGACGATAGGGCACAGTCATTTGTAATTTAACAATTATAACTCTTAATGTGAGATGAAAATACAGACAATTGTGTGATTTATTTCTTCTAAATTACTTCACAGTGCTTGCATTTCAAGTGCTTCCAGAAGAGCCTAGGTTATTATTTTCAAAGTACTCAGTCCATTTGTTCACTGAGGCCAGAGCAGCCTATAAATTTCCAGTGAGTGGTGTAAGCTGATCCCCATTCTCTCCAAGTGCACAGCCTTTCAAAACTATGCTTTCTGGGGAATGGAAAAATTGCTTCCTTTTGTAGCACTGTCCCATTAGCCGCTTTGATTCTCAGGCTTTTGGTAGCTCACCAAAGGCTCAATGAAAGGATAAATAAAAATCATGCTCTCTGTTATAAAACATCCTCTAAGGGCCTTGGTCAAAGTATTTTACTTTAATTCATATAATATTAACGTCCTTCATTTGGTTGGTCTTGCCTTGATTACGGTGGTGGTGTTTGTGATTCTGTGTATATGTATGTTTGTATGTGTGTGTGTGTGTGTGTGTGTGTGTGTGTGTATGTGTGCATGTGTTTATGTGAAAATGTCCATCTAGGTGTGTATGTATGTATGAGTGAATATGTATGAGAAAATGTGTTTTTGTGTTTGAGGGAATGCGTGTTTGAATGGGTGTCTGTTTCTCTGTCTACAGTAGAAAACAGCATGCTTGTGGCATATCTCTGTGTGCCCATACAGAGACCATAACAGGATAGGACTTCGTGGGTCCTCCTTTGTTACTCTCTTCCTTCTTTCTATGAGAGAGTCTATCACTGAACCAGAAGCTTTGCTTTCCCCGTTGGCTGGTTGGCAGGAGCTTGGGGGTTTGCCTGTCTGTGATCTCTCCAGAGACGCGGGTGAGCAGCCGTGTCCGGCCATCTCCCGAGTGGTGTGGATTTAGACTTAGGTTTTGCGAATTGGGCAAGTGCTCATGGGTTATCAATCTCCCAGCCCACTGAGGTGAATTAAGACAAAAACAGAACAGAACACAGAATATGTTGGATACCAAAACACTAACTCATAAACTTTAAACCTCTGAGGACTTCTGTAGGGATGCCACGAACAAGAATCTTCTCCCTTGGGAATTGCAGTTAAGCTATTTGTTTCATTTAATTTTCTGTGTCTTCACTGAGTTTTTATCTGAGCCCACCTGTGCCAAGGAAAGCCAAGTTTTTACTTATTAAAATTGCTCTTTGATTTATTCATAGTAGTCAGTTTATGTTGTTTATAATATAAGATCCTCGGCATCACAGAAAAGATTTAGACACGAAGTTAACGCGCAGGCGTTTGGATGTTCGCTTTGCTCAATGCACATTTGCTGGATGCTGAATGGTACACGATCAATTGATGTAAGCCAGAGTGAACGTGGTTTTGTATCACTCAACCACTGAATGAAGAGCTTAGGTTTGCAGACCCTTCTCAGTAGCTGCCTCATTCCTTAAAGCAAGGGGCACGCATTTATAATCAATCTTTGCTGAAATTTGCTACCCAGTTAGAATTGAGTTTGTTTGTTAAATTATAACTTGATACTATATTCTTTTTTGTATTTTTCTATTTTTTTTGCTTGCCTCAAATTTTTGGCACCATTTTATTAAATTGCTTCCCTCACCTACTACATAACAAATACTGATTTTATTACATCTACCTGCTATGCAAGGAAGATTGTAATTTTAACCAGCTCAGTAACCTGCACTTAAAACACGCTGTCATGTTAATTTTCCCAACTGGATTTTCAGTACAGGTTCAACCACTGTGGGATAGGCCAGACATTTAAATGTTTGAGCCCTAATGGTTATCCACTGTTTTGACTTTGCTTGTTTTGTCCAACACTTCATTCTAAGGTTGAAAGAAAATCATACTCTTTTCCACTAATTTCCATTTCCTGAAGCAGTCATCCTTTTTTTTTTCCTGCTCTCTGAAAAAAATATAATTACTGGCATGAGACTTAATACCTAATGACCTGAAATTTAATGACATGAGATTTAATGACATTACAAGTGGGCATTGCATAATCTTTCTCTAAGTCTTGGGAGCAAGGAGAACCAGGCTTTGGACCTGAAGAACCATGTCAGACACATGCTGTGAGGACTCCACACAGTCCTCTTCTCCCGACCTTGATTCTAGTTCTCTGGGCCGATGATTCCTGAAGGGAGCTAAGAAATGAAGCATGTTTAAGCATCTGTCAGATGGTTGAGGAATGAAGGGGAACAACTGTGGTCATTTTCCCTTGAGCTGATTTCCTTAACACGTGAGAAATGAACTGATGACATGTAACCCCGAGGCTTATGTACTCTTCTGAATCTTGAAAAGTAGTAAGAAAATGATAAAGAATGACCGGAGGTGAGGCAGAGATGAGCACTTCCTGGTCGGCCAAGTCTGTGCTGTTTTATTTAATGTTTGACAGACATTTTCTGGAAGTACAACAGAATTAGAAAGAAAAAAAACCTTTATAGCTAACACATTAAAATGTTTTTCTATGTGCTTCATTTTGTAACTCCTAATACTCAAGTGTGTTACTATCTCTTTGGGTGGCAAACTTATAACTGTTGAAATAGCATCCTGTTTTTCCTTTTTGTTTATTTTCCTTGGGTCAGCATGCTGCCCATGAGCCTTGTGACATACAGGGTCTACCGTTTACAAGTATTGAGTAGCTGGTGCTGAAGGCTGGGATCAGTTTGGACTAGAAAACAAATACAACATAAACATTTGGAGCCAGTCATTAAGCATGGGCAAAGCAAATAAGCAAGGAGAACAAAGCATGTGTTGGACCATTCAAAGTACTAAGATAGTAAATGTAAGGATAGGGTAATACGCAAAATTACCATTACCGTCTCTTGTGAATATTTACTTTTAAGGCAGAAAAGCAAAGAAGAAACTAGTTAATCCCTTGGAATGGATGTGGGGAGGGCTAGAAGTCGTTGCATTTCTGTGTCTGTACAGCGTTCCACCCTGTTAGTGGTCAGACTTTCTCAAACCAACAATTCAACATTTGCACATTGAATCATATCACCAGAATATCCCATCACTGGAATGTATTTTCTCTGGGTGTTACTCTGTGAAAGATACTTTATTTTGTTTTCTAATTTGTAAGAGCCATTTATTGATACGTTTAGTAAATCTTAAGATTTCTTTTTTTAGAAATTGTAAGAAAGAAATTGAAGTAATAAACATATATTGTGGCTTATTTTCTTGAAGACACACTAAAGGCGAGCTAAATACACTTCTGAAGTCATACGCAAACCTCCAGGTTTGGCAGGGCCAGTGAATAAATCTCTAATGGGTTGTTTTTTTTTTAAACAGAGTCGTCTCTCAAATATGACAGAAGCAACCATTTGGAAACCGTCGTTGTCTGGCGGGTCACCAAACAAAATGATTCTCATTAATTTTAGCCTTGTTAAATTTGTCTCCTGTAAATAGCTAGTAACCAGGCAGGCAGCTGAACCACCGTCCTCACCCACTGC
Organism: Rattus norvegicus; assembly: GCF_021556685.1. Lineage (NCBI taxonomy): Eukaryota > Metazoa > Chordata > Mammalia > Rodentia > Muridae > Rattus > Rattus norvegicus. Next base: position 86,306,277 of record NC_141550.1, read on the forward strand.
CACGAGCTGAGGTTTTCAAAGTAGACTCTGAATGAACAGTGAACTTCTGTGGTAGATACTTCAGCTAATATGATGGGCGTTTTCCAAACTTGCCAAACTTTCCCATGGGTGCAAAACACACAGGAAATAAATATATTGGAAACTCATTCTACACAGGCAAAGGGAAAAAACAGTTACTTCCTTTTCTTCCGAACTTAAAAGAAGATGGTCTGACTCCATACTTCAAGGCAGCATACATCAAGAAATGAGTATTTTTGTAATGATTAAGAAACTTTATCCTTCCTCAGTTACTAAGGATTGGGGAAAATATATATGGTTTTTTCAATTATACAAAAATAAATTAATTTTATTGGTCTCTTTAAGCATTGTTTTCCAGATTTATAAACAAGACAAGCTTTGCAGTGAGTGAAATAGTGAATACAAATGTATGTACTTTCCCATCTAAGACAGCGTCAAGTTAAATTCTGCCCAGGGAAGAGCACAACAATAAGCCAAAAGTGGTCTTATCAATGATGTGGAAAGTGGAGATTGATATTTATGATATTTCCGTGAGCTAGCAGGCCTCCAACTCACTGTGCCATATGCACAACCTCTAGAGGATGCTTGATAGAGTTTCATATTTTGAAGGATTTGACCAATAGTATTCCAAGGGCAAAATGACACAGCTTCCCCCTGGTTAAAGCAGAAGTGGCTTCTTTCTGGAATGGGTATCTCTTGAATATCCAATATTAATATGTTAATCTATTATTAAAATTATAACTGGAGAAATGATCAAAGCTGATTCTCCTTCACTTGTTATTTTTGTAGATGTTCGAAGAAGAACAATTTATGAATATCACCGTGTAGAACTACAGATGTCCAAAATTACCAACATTTCAGCTGTGGAGATGACCCCACTCCCAAGTAAGTCAATTTCAGAGAGTGAAATGGGAAGAATACTTTTCAAGTTTGACAATCTGATCTGTTTAATAAGTCTGTTTATAATTACTGTATTAAGCATGCAACCCTAGTGCAATCCTAATGCTTGTCAAACATGAGGATCCTGACCCCGTTGTGCACAGGGATGGGAGTGGTATTTAGTTTAAATGATTAGTCTCTCTCACCTCTTCACTGTCAGTGAGCCTTGATGACTCTGTACTCTCCTGTTTCTTAGCATGTCTCCAATTCAATGGTTGTGGCCCTTGTGTGTCCTCGCAGATTGGTTTCAACTGCAGTTGGTGTAGCAAACTTCAAAGGTAAAACAATTTATAAATACCATATTTTGTAACTTTAGAAAGACTCGTTTCCTATAAACACTAAGTGATAAATTTTGTGAAGTATATAGATCCTGTATTGCTTCAGTGTGAACATATGCATGTGTGCATATTTATATATATATATGTGTGTGTGTATGTATATATGTGTGTGTGTATATATATATATATATATATATATATATGAATGTATAGCCATAATGAGACAGACTAATGTGGAAAACCAATGTGCTTGGAAGAGGAGATTTAACTATATCCGTTTGTCAAATGCTTAAAATGACTAAGAAACTCTGTGATCTATATGGCCAGAACCTGACATAGATTTATAGTTCTCTGCAGGGTTTAAAGTACATCATGATATATATGCCAAGCCTCGGATGGATAATTTCATCCCTTATTCTACAGAAAGCGTGGTATGAAGTATGTTTTCCAAACAGTGATATATTTCAGTAATCAAATACACATTTTAAAAATTTCCTATCTAGTAGCTGAAAGGTTATTAGTCAACATTACTGATGGTGGCTGAAGTTGACCTCACCTGACCTTCCTTTGATTGAAATGTGTATGTCGCTTTGACCTTGTACTCTAGACTTGGAACTTAAGATGCAGAGTTTGTTCGTGTCAAACATATTTACTGTTTTTCTTCAGTGGTAAAGGTGATTGTTCAGTCTCGGGGGTTTTAAAGAAGCTGAAGAGGGTGAGGTATATATGACATGGGAAGCAGATTGCTGCTTCTCCAAATAATGGATGGTCATACTCCAAGCAAAAACTTGTATAAATTGGTGAAACTGAGCTGGCCCAAGGAGGAATCAGCTCAATGGTTGGTTCTGGGAAAAGCGGAATGCATTAGTTCTTGACTAGAATGGACAAAAATTATAAAAAGGGCTATATTAGATTTGCTTGCCCAATAGAGCTCTAGGAAGTTCTACCATGGATGGCTAATGCTAAAGGGGCTGAGAGTGCAGCTTTTATGCACACGAGGCTGTATGTCCCAGGAGTCCCAGTATGATTCTGAAGGCCTAGATAGTTCTTCGAGATCAGCTACCCTTTGTTTATGATCGAAGGCAAAAGGAACTCAGGTTTCATGGTAACAACAGAAGTAACAATAGGGTTTGTACTTCACCACAAAACCCAAAGGCAAGCCGTCAAGCAACAATGATATTAATAAGATCCTAAGTGATGCACTCTCTAGAGCAGGGTCGTCACTCCACTTTCAACTATTCCTGGGAATACCCTCTTCACCCGGCCTATTGCATGTCTCCTAGTTGATTCCAGAACCAACCAAATTGACCACTGAGGGTACCCAGGAACCATGACCATAGAAGATTAATACAGAAGACTGCTAAGAAGTCACTTTGTTCACTCGTCATTGAGCACGTCACATAGGTCCAAGGTGCTTGAAGAAGCAGTAACAAAGAACATGAGTAGGATTGCAAAATTTTCATGACTTAGGAAACATTTTTATTTTATTTTATTACTTTTATTTTTTTACACTCCAGTCTGCCCTTCCACAGTTCCAAATCCCATTCCTCCTCCCCACTGTCTCCAAGATGATGTCCTCACTTCCCACCCCACCCCACCATGCCAGACTCCCCCACTCCCTGGGGCCTCAAGTCTCTCAAAGCTTAGGTGCATCTTCTCATTAAGGTCAGACCAGAGAGTCCTCTGCTGTATGTGTGTTGGGGGTCTAGTGCATGCTGCCTTGTTTGGTGGCTCGGTGTCTGAGAGTTCTCAGGGATCTGGGTTAGTTGAGACTGCTGGTCTTCCTATGGGATCTCCCACGTCCTCAGCTTCCTCCAGCCTTTCCCTAATTCAACCATAGAAGTCTCTTACGATTGGATCCATTGGTTGGGTATGAGTATCTGCATCTTTCTCAGTCAGCTGCTTGTTGGGCCTCTCAGAAGACGGCCATGCTGGGCTCCTATCTATGAGCACACCATAGCATTAGTAATAGTGTCAGGTCCTGGAGCCTCCCCAAGTCTGGGTCAGTGTTTGTGACTGGGATGGCAACCCCATCCCTCCACTTGATGCCCCGTCTTTCTACTGGTGGAAGATTCTCTAAGTTCCCTCTCCTCACTGTTGGACGTTGCATTTTTAACTGGCTAGAGCATTGTTTATGAGAACTTCAGTTCTGTTTTCAGTTGAACATGTTGTGCCAGCCATTTCCTTTGAGAAATGAATCTCAAATAATGAAAAGTCAAGCAGGCATTTAACATTTTTTCAAAGCAGATTTTAACTGAGTTATATATGTAGAGTGAGCAGAGCCACTATAAATCAAAGATTGGAGCTTATGTGTCTATTTGCTAAGATTTTGTGAAGATCCCAGACATATCAGAAATCATTCAAAATTTGTTCACATACTGACTTCTGAAGTTAAAAAAATGCTAAAAGCAATTGAGTGAAAGACACTGATGAACCACATTCATAGCTACTTCAAGATCAGGCCTTCCCAAGCCATGACTATTAGGGTGAGGGTTGCTGCTCTTTGTACATTTGTTCATATCCTTTGCAGATGTGTTAAAGGGAAAGACCGTAAATGATATTTTCCTTTATCTCTTTTGTCTAGAAATGCATTGATATTATATTATGTAATTAATAAATCATGATTAGTTTCTGGGTAAGTAAATCATGTGTAGGTTTTTCTGGGACTTGGGATGTTCCAGGATAAGAGACTTTCTAGTCTTAAAGACAGAAGCTTTGTGGAAACCCAGCACAAGTTCATGACCCTTATCAGCTATGATGGTTTTGTTTTCGTTTGTTATTTGAAATAGGCTCTTACTCTGTACCCCAGCGTGGCCTTGAACATTGCATCATTCTGCCTCAGGTTTCTGCATACTAAGACAGCAGACATGTACCATTTTGGGATAATTAGAATTTCTGCCTAAAATAATCTTTAAGTAAATGAACATTTTGAAGTCTCGCCTAGAAACATATGTAATGTTAACCACTTTAAAAATATGCATTCTGTTGAAATATTTATTCTACATTTGAAGAAAGCAATTTTCAGTCAAAGCATGCCCATGAGTTGAACTCTACTTCTCCTGTTAGATTTTTCATTTTGTTGGGAGGTTACTCAGCCACATAACCTGCTGAAGAGTTTGCAGGCATCGTATGTAAAAGAGTACATTTTAGAAGAAGATTTTGTCAGAGGAAGCCAAGGTGCTTCGGTTAAGATGCTTCTTCGGGGTTTCCAGCCTGGTAAATGATAAGTCTGGACATTGAATTTTAATCTGTGTGACTTCCCACTTTGGATCTGTCTAGCTCACCTGGTCTGCTTGCATCTGACATTTGGATGCATTAAGCAAGCTAATTTTAAACTGGCACATCCTTGAAGCTGCAAGAAAATTGGATGACTTTTCAAAATGGCATAACCAGATATAGAGGAGGGTCACATTCTGCCTGTGCTATAGGTACTGATTTCACAGGACTCTGCTGGCTGCTACCAACACAAGTGTCTGTTTCTACACGGTACTGCGATTACTGTGTTCAAAATGGAGCTCAGATTTAAAATATCAGATTCCGTTTTAATTCTGAGCAACCCAGTTATATACATTCCAAAATTTGTCTCATTAATCGGGTTAACTATGGCTCATTGCTTTTTACTCATGTTAATTTACCCACTGCCCTTTACTAATTTCTGTGTAGACCTGTAAGCTTCCAAACTTAGCTTTGCTGTCCAGCACGATTTTCCGCAGACTTTGGTGCATTCATGAAAATAATAAACAAAACAAAAGACATTTAGATTAGGTAGTACAGATATTGCCCTGGTTTTTTATCCCACCATTCTCTCTTTCCTGCCTGTGCTCATTTAGCCTAAACTGATAATAAGCAACTACCAATTACTCAACTCTCAAATTGAGCTTGCTTAAAAAAAATAAGATTTAATTTAATTGTTTTGTCTATTTCCATTAATTCCCACTTTGAGGGGACAAAAAATAAGGCAAAATATATGCCATGGCTGGCCCAGTGTCTAAGAGGATTTGTGTTAAAAGTACACATGAGGAGGTCCGCTATTGACAGAAATTAATGAAAATACTTAGCTCATGTTTTTCTAGGAAGGGGTGTGTTTGTTCCCTCTCTGCAAATTGAGAGAAGTTGAATTAATCATTTTAATTTTAGTATAAATCTTCATGTCACACATTCAAGAATAAAGTCTCTGGTCAAGTCACTATTCAAGACAATGTATTGAGTAGGACAGAGGGAGATGAGGAATGGGGAGGGAGAGAGGTGGAGAGAGGGAGGGAGGGTGGCGGAAAGAGAGGGAAAGAAAAAGAGATTCAGTTCACTAATAGAACTTAGGTTTTGGGTATAGGGAGATAGTCTTTACGCAAATACATGTAGAGTAAATAGAATTAGTACTGTTGGGAGCTACAGTAAGAGGAACAAACAGGGCATTGACAGCAGATACATAAAATATTTTAAGAAAGGAGAGTTTTACTGACTTAATATTAATTTGATTTTTTAAATTAGCCATATAAAATAATGGTTTCATTATCATCTTCTTATACACATGATACTCACTATGCATGTGAGTCATTGTACTTTCCTCTACTTTCTGCCCAATACCCAGTCTTACCCTCTTACTCCATGTGCTGATCACCTGTCTTCCCAAATAATTCCTTCCTTTCATGTCACATAAATATTTATATGTGTTTATATCAATATTAATACATTGTATATATCTATATATACATATATATGTGTTCATATATACATATATAGTATGTATTTTAAAACTAGATTCTGCAGGAGAACAAACATACTTGTTTTTTCGTGTTTTCTTTGTAACCCACGCCTGTCCCCTTTTTTTTTGCACCTTCAAGGAGTCATTGGCCAGATCAGTCACCCTCATCCAAAAGTGAATTTTTAATTAAAATATATTTTGAATATTGAAATATTTGCTTATTTTACAGCATACCAATTACCTTATTACCCCAATTTCTCACTGATTAAAACCGTGCAAAATTACAATAATCAAGTATTGATCAAAGTCATAGCTCTTGAGGAGCTCAAAGTTTAATTTAAGCTAGAAAGTAAATGAATTAATAATTGAATAGATCTCAGATGTGCGAGGCTTTCTATTGGAATTGAAAAGATGGTAAAGTTGCTGTGACTAACTGGCCAGATAGGACTTCTAGGAGGAGATAATAATGTACCTGTGCTTTGACAGGAGCCCACTGCAGCAGGGTGAAAGCCAAGTCTACCTCAAACAGAATGGCCTTCAAAGGGTCAGACTTGATTGTTAAAAAAATGCAGCTCCGTTGTAAGCTGGTTATGGAGAGAAAGTGGCCTTATGGGAGAACAGGGCAGATTGGTATAGAGGGGGTCTTACTCTTAGGCTAACAGAAAGCCTTTGGGCTTAAACACTTAAAGAGAAAAGGAGTAATTTTGTTGTATTTTACCAGTATAGCTCTGGAAGCTCAAAAAGTATATTTTCTTGTCTGTGGTTTAAGTTATAGAGACGAGCAAGAGATAGAAAAAAATGCATACTTTCTGAGATTACTGAGGCTCAAACAACAGCATTCATCATTGTCTGTAAACAATATTTAGATTGTTCAAATTTTTATGATTTTCAGTATTTATCTTGTTGAAGATAAGAAGTTTGGCTCTATTTATAGTTCTAAAAGATTTCCTATTGATAGCAGCTATACATTTGATGCTATTTCAGATACAACAGAACATTTCAGTAAGCATCAATTTTAGTGTTCCATGGTAACCTTTGCTTGGACAACATAGACAGGAAAGAGAACTGATGTCATCTTTTCAATAGAGACATCTAAGAGCCATGAAGTTTTAATGATATATAGCCAATGAAAATGTGTAAGTTGCTCACATGTCTAGACCTGGAGACCAGAGTAGGCACAGTACAGACTGAGACTGTAGTGTATTCTCTAGTCAGTATATTTGCCTTTCTAGTACATCCGGACGTACCTGTCTATCTAGCCAAATTTCAGGAGGATCCCAAAATCAAGGGAGCATTCCCGAACTCTTCAAAAGAGTGAAAATACCCATGTCTGTGCTGGAACGGGGCCCAGTGGTGTGGCCTTGATGAAGCCAGACTGAATGTCAGGATGGGTGCATAGTGACACAGACAATTAAGAATAAATATAGGACAGAATAATGTGTCACCAAGATATATTCATTTTCAACATGCTTTAAATCCAAGTGACCCCAATTTTTTGACATTGTCAGCTGTTAACACTAGATAAGAATAGCCACAGAGACTGTCAGAATTGAAGTCCACATACTGCCTAACAAGGTATTTGTATTTAGTGGTCCAGGAAGCAGCTTAGAAACTCAGCTTAGTAGTAAATATCTTTATGCATCCTGAGATGATATGAGAACATGGTAGAAATGCTGATTCACATTAAAAATATAATTACATTTCCCCTTAATGGTTTTGCAAAAGTTGTTTGAAACAGTGATTCCTAATTTAAAGTGAGACTTACTACTACTGCTGTGTTCGCATGCGCGCGCACACACACACACACACACACACACACACACACACACACACACAAAATCATGTAAATAAAAATTTGCTGTTAGCCAGGTTGTGCGTAGTTTCAAGAGAGAGTCTCTGTGGGTTTCCTAGATTAGGGTGACCCATGGGCATGTCTATACGGGATTGCTTTGATTGTCTTAATTGATATGAGAAAATCCAGATCACTGTGAGAGACATCATCCCCTGGGCTTGAGGCATTGAACCATATAAGAGCAAACTAAGCAAACCATATAAAATGGCAAGCTAAGGCCCACAGGCATGCATACATTCATTCATAGTCTTGACTATGGATATAGGAAGTTTCTTTAAGTAACAGCCACCTTAAAATTTCCAGTAGTGATGTTCTTATAATTGTGAGGGGTGGATCTTTACCCAGAAGTTGGTTTCTTCAGTTTATTATTTTATTTATTTACATTCCCGCCGTTGCCCTCTCTCCAGGTCCCCTGTCCTATAGTTCTTCATCTCACTGCCCCTCCCCCTTGCCTCTGAGAGGGTGCTTCCCCACTCCAGGCCATCCCACTTCCCTAAATCGGTTCTCTTCAGATTATTTTTAATCACAAAACACTAGCTGCTCTGGCACTCACCAATATTCCCACTTCATAATTCCTAGCTTAGTAATAAACATCTTTGAAAAACATCTGGAGTATGGAGTTGATCTAGGTTCGATCTGAGACACTGCCTCAGAAAGTGCCAAACATCAGGAAAATATTTTTTAAATAACATTTGCTGAAGAAGAGCTTGACTTCAAAAAGAGGATGCTTCTGTAAAAACCTTGTTTATAGTAAATGAATTCATTAAAATCATTGGGACATATTTTAATTCTGATGTTCAAAGAACTCTCACTATTAAAGTGGCCATTCACTTTTCTATCAGAATCATTGTACTTTTGGAAATGCATTACAACCATGGTAAAATATTTGAGCATAATACCTATAGGTATTAAATTGAATTTTTACTTTATTTTAGTCTAAACCCATTCATAATAACTGTTTTCAAAGACTCTTAGTGAATGATTTCCATGAGAGTTGAGTTTAAGAGAAATACAGATGGATTACTGGGAAATAAGGACTCCATTTTAAAAGTTGTTAATGCTGTGTGAGAGGGGGACTAGTAAGGGGCAGTTATGAGGATATAAATCAATCAATCAATCAATCACTCAATCAATCAGACGTTATAAGGAGAATTCAGACTCCAACTCCAGAGTGAGCCAAGCCTGGTAAAGTATCTCAAGAGAGAAATCAAAGCCCACTTGGGAGAAACCGGGTCTTGTTTTATACTTTTCTGAAGATGAGGGGAGGTTCCCAGTTCAAGCCTGCAGTCATACTCATGAATTTCTGGCAGCAGGCAGGCAAAGAGATGGGTACCACGATGTGTGGAAACTCATTTCCCAGGTATGAGATCTTGTCCCCTGAATGTTTCTCCACTGGGCATAGTGTCTCCTCAGCGCGTGAAGCAGTATCTTTAGGAGAGGCAAGCAGCAGCTAAAGTCAGGCATTAGTTGCTTAAAGTGAAGCACTTAAACCAAATGGTTGTTGAAGAAATTAAACTCAGTCTCCCGTGTTCTAACCTGAGCCGTCACTGTGCACCTGCACCAGGGGCTGATGAGTCTTTATACATAGCATGCAGATACAAGAAACAGAACAAAAATTGGAAGAAAGAGAAATGATTTCAATTGGATTAGGACTGCTATTTCAAAAACTCGAAAGTCAATTTCACCTGAGCAGAGAGTGAAGCTGAGTACATATTGACATCTCCTTCATCTGGGATGATGCTCATTGTATTTGCTAGCTTTATGGAGATAAAATATACGCAATTCTTTTCCTTAACATCAAAAACTTGGTGTTGAAAAGTGTATGCTTGTACGTACATTTCGCGTTTGCTTACTTCCTCCTTGGTTGATTCTCTGTCAGAGTCAGGGAAGGGTAAGAATACAGAGGAGAAGCCATTTTCCTTTCTTTTTTTTTTTTTTTTTTTGGATTGTAAATAAGTCGATGCTTAAGCAACGTCTGCTGCTAATCAAATACAACTGGTTTTGATTTTCCAATCAACAAACGGTGTGCTTGCACTTCCTCTGAGCACCCTTTGGCTAACCAGAGAGAAGAATCTGTCATGCTATTCAGTGTTACGTGTGTTCTTAACAGCTTTTTCAGTACTTTTCAGTGATTTGAAAGTCTTATTTCTCTTGACCAACCATGGAAGCTACATTTCATGTGTTCATAATTGAGAAAACTATACTTCCACAAATCCAATCTAATGAACCAATAAGGAATATCTTAAAATAGAACCATTCACTGTTAAGTTTAATCCTATTCTGGTAACTTGCTGGCATTAATAAAAATAATGAGTTCCCCTGGAATAATTTAAAGTTAATTGTCTAAGAATTAAATTATGTATGCTCAATTTTATAAAACGGTGGGTGCCAAACTGGTATGGGAACAGGAATGTAATACTTAAAGGACAAAGAAATAAACATTTTAAAAGCAAAGCTCACAGTTGTCAAGTGCTAAAAGCAACTGACACGAGACTCGAATAATGAGGAACTGAAGACTGACAATATTCTGTTGAAAAGAGTGATATGATGTTTAATGAAAAAGCAGCAAAAATTGATCATAGTGTATTCGTTTTGCTTTGACTCTCATTAAAATTTAGAAGGATTGTCAAAACATAACAGAATGATACTCAAGACAGTGCTTCAACATTTACATAAAAATAAGAATTGTTTTTAAATTATTCTCTCATTTGTTTACCTTTCATTAAAATGTATCCTTTAGCAAAACAAAATAGCACAATTTCATAATCCAAAAGGAACATTATCCTCATTTTATTTATGTTCCTGTGGTGTCCAGAGCAGGGGGTTATGGGAACATTTCATTTTACAGTTGCAAAATCTGGACCAGCACTGGAAACCCCAGTGGCAGGAGCTTGAGACAGTTGGTAATCTGCCATCCATGGTTAAGAGCAGAAAGAAACAAATGAAATTTAGTAATGAATCAATGCATATACTAATCACAGTGCTTACCTTTGTAGTTCTAGAACCTTCTAAGTCTTAGCTTAAAAGTTTATATCTTCATAAAATTACAAAGATCTTTGAAAAGCTTACGATCCATAACAAGTGAAACATGAAGTTTGATGGTTGAAAAGATTAGCATTCATGGGGCTGGGGATTTAGCTCAGTGGTAGAGCGCTTGCCTACCAAGCGCAAGGCCCTGGGTTCGGTCCCCAGCTCCGAAAAATAGAAAAGAAAAAGAAAAGAAAAGAAAAGATTAGCATTCTTGTATTCCCTCTCTTGAGTTTTGTAGAAAAAACCAAGTGAGTCTGAAGATCCATGAGATTCACTTTTTTCTATCCTCTCTAGAATGCTACTTTTCCTTTTATTGCCCCAGCTCTCGATTTCTCTTTTCTGTGACAATTCATGGTCAAGGGAGAACTTTTCATTTTCTCCATGAATCACATCCCTGACTATAACAATTTCTGAAGATTGGCTCTCTTAAAAGTACACAGTTTATATTCCTAATGTGGTGCCCTGTGACCCCCCAGAGAAGACCTCAGAATTGCCCTATGCCCCAGTCAGAATGAATCTATCCCTCTTCTGCACTCTAGTAACATGGGGGTTTGTTTTATTATTGTTCAGATTTTCTTCTGTCGCTGCATTTCCTGTTAAACTTCAAAGAATCCAGTGAGACTCTTTGAAGGATAGAGATGCAACATATATCAGGGTTTGAAAGGCACTTGTAATCATTACATTTTGTTTTACATGTATTCTGTATCATACACTTCCTGATTTCCTGATGCTAGTGTCTATCAGTTTGACTGTCCTGTTAATCTTCACAATTATGTGAAAAGGTGTTAGAACCTTGTTTCATAAATTAAGTAAATGATAATTAAGGAGCTTGAACCAAGGTTACAAAAAAGTCATGGATAGAGCAAGAGTTTTCTTCTTAATTAAATATAGGGGAACATTTGTAGAGATGAAAATGGATAAATGTTAGGATTAAAATGTTAGCATTCAAGTAGTTCCCAAGTATGTGCATAGGCTGTACATGCAATCTGAAACTTAGGAGTAAGCCCACACGTAGTCTCTGGAGAAAATGCCTACTGACAATAATCACCATTGGAAACATATTAGTATGCTTGATAATTACAAAGTGTTCTGAAGAACACAGAATTTATGTTTTAATGTTAGTTAAGATTATGTTCATGTGGAATGTAGTGTTGGCAAGGTTCTCATGAAAAATAACAAATGAAGCAAAGTAATAAAAATAGCACATAGACTTCTCATGGGAACCTCACTGTGTGGGGAGAGGTATATGGGAACCACACTGTGTGGGGAGAAGTATATGAGAACCTTGCTATGTGGGCAGAATCATGACTAGTGCTCTTTCCTGTCTCTTTTCTACACATTTACCAGAGTGTGAATCATCAGGACACTACTGACTCCACCTCATAAACTGAAGCATGTGGTATATGCAAAGAAACAGTATTTGGGGGACTGAAAATGCTATATACACTAGTTTTTACTGCATAATCATGAACCCAAATTATCTCAAATCATAAGAGAATTAAGAATGCGTGTATATTCAGAGACAGCTTTCTCACAGGAAGTTTTGTTCACAAAGTTTATTAAAATTAACAGCAGCCTTTGCACATAAGAGGACAATGCACTGTATGAAGGAAGAGATCAGAACTGTCTCTGCCTCCCCAAAACAGCTGGATTCTCCAAGACCTGCCTACCTGGGACTTGTCTTCTCCCCATCCAGCCATTTTCTTCTTTCTCCTCAGTCTTGGAGTATTTTCCCAATAAGTTATATGCTCATCCCAGCAAATGCCATCCTGTCTTCCACTCCTTGCTGTTGTCTGAGTTTGCCATGTCTGGTACCCTATAATGTTCCCATACATTTCTCTTCCATAATGGAGTTCCCATGAAAGAGACTATGTGGGCTCTAGACAAAATTTTTTTCTGACCGTTTATGAAATGCAGTTTGCAAAACTTTGAAGGCTGTGTAATGTGTAATCAATGTGTCAGCTAATAAGATGTAGTCACACCAATTGTGAAGCAAATATTGAGTCAGGTTTTGAAGGGCTTGGTGACATATGCAGTGGTGCCATATAAATAAAACAGAGGACATTGAAGGAAAAGCCGTGCTCAGGGAATGTGGGGAGGGTGAGGAAGAGAAGCTAACAGAATGCATGTGACATATGTGAAAAGGATGAACGTCTAGAGGGGAGTTTGGTGTAGAGGAGCGCATGTAAGAACTAAGTGTTGTGGAATGCCATCATGAAGCTAAGGACAGTGTGTGTTAGTGCGCTAACTTAAAGCAACAATAAAAAGGCTGAAGAAAAAGTGCCCAGCTATGATGTTAACCCAGTGTGACACCGACCAGCTTATGAAGTGGAAAATTGTTTCACATTCCAATTCTTAAAAACTCTACTCTTTTTTTGCTGTCTTTAATAATACAGAACATTGGTAAACATGAGCTGCATAAAAGATTAAATGGAATTAGCATTTAATAATTTGATACTTTATATGCCAAACAAGTCTGATGTAGAATAAAAGTAGGAGCATGGAAGAACACAGTTTTCTATGACCAAAATTAATCCTAAAATTGGAGGGAATTTAGTAGTGTGTTGCGGGCCATCTATCTGCTAGGAATCTGGGCCTTGTATGCACAAAGAAAGCTTCTAAGCTTTTAGGTGAGTCTGCAGATAGATACTGAAGAGATAAGAACAAAATTGTTAAAAGAAAACCAAACATTCTATAATCTATACTATATAATATTATGTAGTCTACTACTCTTTCTATAATAATACCAAAATTACATGTCGAGGGTCTTGGGAAATAATGGGGGGGTAAAGTGTGTGCTATGCTTCATGAGGATCAACATGAAGATCCCTAGACCTGTGTAAAACCTGCTCAGGTGGTGTCTTGCCCATCCACCTAGGGTCTGGAGGCAGAGAATCTCTGGAGCAAGTTCTCTAGGCAAGGTTTACAAACTTCGAACTCTGAAGCAGCAAGAGATCCTGCCTCAGAAAATAAAGTAAGAGTGACCAAGCAAACCACCAGACATCAATTTTGAACCCTCATGGGCACATAGCTACACACATATGAGCTAAGATACATGAAAGCATAAATACAACAATGCACAGAATACATAATATATGTGTAAAAACACAAATAAAGAAAACTTATACATCCTTAGTTTGCAGCAAGAAATCAAACTCAAGGCCTTGGATATGATGAATAAGCATTCTGCTACTAAGGGATGCCCGACTCCCACCATCTTATTCCTAAGCATTGAAAGTACAGCTTGATATCCAAGAGGTACATTGATTTTATACAATACTTATGAACACAAAAACATGCAGCATAATATCTAACGTTATATATCTAAATACAATTCTAAGTTCTCAAACATGATGGTTTTAAATAAGGGGATAACATTGGTAACACTGCAGGCATTTCTATTAATTCTTAGGAAAATGTTTCCATACAGTTTAATGTATTTATTCTTAGAATAATATTTCTTTAAAACTTTGGAGTTGAAATTAAATTTGTCCTTTTATTGCAAATGTGAGGGGAGAAGAATTTTGAACCAAATGAATTACTGACATTGAACAAAAATAAATATTGGTATATTGAAAGGTTAGTGTAACTGAATACTGACTATGATATATATTTATGAAGAGATATTTTAACTTACCAGGAATGTTAGAAGTTATCTCAGATGATAGTCTCTTAAAGCATATAAAATTGAAGTTCTAAATGAAAGTCTTTCCAGAACTATCTATTATTTCTTCTTCTTCTTCTTCTTCTTCTTCTTCTTCTTCTTCTTCTTCTTCTTCTTCTTCTTCTTCTTCTTCTTCTTCTTCTTCTTCTTCTTCTTCTTCTTCTTCTTCTTCATTATAAATGTGCGTATGTGTATGAGAAATGAGTAGATGTCACAGGACAAGTTTCAGGAGTCTTCTCTCCTTCCACTCTGGATTTCAGGGTTGAATTTAGATCATTCCTCAGACTTTTGGAACAAGCACTTTTGTCCACTGGAGACATCTCCTCAACGCAAGATTTTGTACTTTGTAGTGATTATGATTTACATAGTTATGATTATCTGCTATTACATGCAGCAACTTGGAGGAACACACAAAGAATCCCTTGCTTTCTCTTGTTCCCTGACTGATATCATATATCAAATGAGCTCATATTGCTTGTCCAAAAGATTTAATGGCCCTATAAAATATACTGATAAGGAGCCTGTATTAATTAATGAGCAAAGTGTCCAAGAGAATCAAAAACATGGTTATCAAGCTTGTTCTTCCTAAGTAGGAGGAACACTTAAAATGGAATTCCAGACACAACTAGATTGTCCTGAGTACAGCCTGGTGAAGACTCACGGCCAAGCCTTCTTGCCTTGACTCCCTTTATTAGCTCCCAACTACTGAAGTTTCTGACAAAATATGACCTGAACTCTGGCAGTGGGAGAAAGTCAGTGATAAATTTATGCTTTTCTGGTAAAAACCCTTCCATAGCCACACAGTTCTTTCTGAAGATCTTGTCTGAAGATCCAAGCCTGCTAAGGTCCCAGTGCTCTGTCCACTAGGAACAGAAGGATTGGCAGAGGAAAATAGCGTCTGTTTTTCTGGAAGGAGAAAAGGGTGGCGGTTTCTAGTATCCTTGAATACTCTTTTTCTGTATTGTTTATGGATCGAAATGGATTCTGAGAATCGGAACATACCACCTGCATCCATTTTTCTATCCCTTTCAACAGTCCAAGAGAAATCATGAGACTTTCCTTATAAAATAATAACTAGGATGAAGGTCCCCGGGCTTTGAGGAGGGACAGGCTGAGAATGTGTTGATGCACATGTGTTGGTGGTCCCGGGGAATGTAGACAGCCTGTTAGCAGAAAAGTTTGCTGAGTCACAATTTATGGGCAAGAATAGTGTTTTATTAGGCACAGAAAAGTTACATACCCCAGGTCTTACATTCCTTTTTCAGAGCCATGGTCATCGCACGTGTCATTCTCAGCTCTTCTCCGTTCACTCCGTCGCAGTGATATGCAGCTTACTATGAGACACTTGGATTGAAGTCAGGAATTTTTAAGAAGGAATGTCCGAAATAGAATCCTGAAACTTCCAGAAGTTTCTGTGATTCTCTCTATTCTACAGCCTTGGGGTTGTGATCTGTTTCCTTTCTTAAAGACTCAGTGCTTTTTTCTGTTTAATCATAATAGCAAAGTTGGTCCTAGCAAAAACATTTTTGATTCCAGAAGAAAGTACTCATCTAAAAGTGAGGATTTCTTCTCTCAGTTCTGCTACTCTGGCTTTTCTGATGAAGGAAGCCTAGTTCTTAATCAGGTCTTGCATTACATTGTGTGACTCTCCTTACATGTGTAGTGTTACAGAATTTTTAACACATTTACAGGAGGGTAAGGCAGTAAATAACATCCATTGTAAGCCTACTATGCATTGTAAGCCTACTATGCAAAGCACTACACCATTGCTTCACCTGCATTGTCTCATTTATTCCTCATGAGCTCCCAGCAAAGACAAATTATATAGTCTCCATCTTCACAAAACTGCATCCCCCTGTTTAACTGTGTTAGCAACAGTCAGTGACCACTATAACTTGCAAAGCAAAAACTGGCGCCAGGTTTGCAAAGTAGTTTTAAGATGCATTCTTTTGTTTAATGTGTACGAGTACCTTGCATGTATGACTGAACACAATGTGCATAAAGTGCCTGTGTAGACCAATGAAGAAAATTGGATCCCCTAGAACTGGCATTACAGATTATTTTTAGCTGCCACATGGGTTCTAGGAACCAAATCCAGGATGTCTAGTGAGAACAATAAGCATGGAGTCGTTCATCCAGCCCCTCATTTATGCAATTTTAAAACTCCCATCGCATCCCATTAGGTAGTGCAGCCTTAAGATTTTGCAGTAGTCAAATGAGAATAGCTGTGGAGACGTCGATGGTGAGAATTCTATAATGAGCAACTGTTGGTGGGAGTCCAAGTCACGACTTAATACACCTTGGAGCAAGTGTCAGTGCTCTCCACTATTTTCATTCCTTCTCTCTGTGATAGTCAAACAGAATGAGGCAGCCCCACCCCCACTGCATGTTAAAACTGATCACTAACTCATGGCTTCTTAGCTCAAAAGGCTTTCGGTACTCGATATTGGAAGGATAAACTGTGTAACATCTGATATTTTTCTATATTGATATTCTGTACTAATAGAATATTTTGATCTTGATATCCTTTATTTATAGAAGGCTTTTTCTGATAGGATATTCTACACTGTACTTCATTTCTCCAGGCTATGCAAGCAGGGCACTGCCAAGTAGGATTCTATACATTTTGTATTTAGTCAGGTAGAAAAATAGCAGAACTCTTTTTTAGAAATATTTTATAATTCATAAATTTTATAACCATTCATCTTCCAGGCTACAAAATGATAGCTTTCCTTGGGTATTGTACAATAATGAATATATTCTTTTCTAAAATAGAAATACATATTATTTGGAATGGGGAGAGAATTCAGCCAATACAGTGCTCTTCAGCAAGCATGAGAACCTGAGTTTAAGTTCCCAAACCCACATAAAAGTGTCATGCATGCTGGCACACATGTGTCACTGTAGTACTGAGATGGCAGAGACCGGTGAATCCCTGGAGCTCACCGACCTAGCCAGGCTCGACCGTTTGACCAGTTCTAGGCTAGTGAGGATCCATGTCTCAAAAACCACAATAGACAGCTCCTGAGGAACAATGTCTAAGGTCGTCCTCTGACCTCCACTCCTATGTGCACATGCATGTATATACCTCCAGAAACACATGCAAATATTATGTAACAACTTACTTATGTATATGTAGCTTGAAGAAATGTAACAAAACTTTTAACGAGTATAGCATACTTCTGTACATTTAATCCTTATGGATGCTAAGGTTCTTTCTCTCTCTCTCTCTCTCTGTGTGTGTGTGTGTATATGTGTGTGTGTGTGTGTGTGTGTGTGTATGTGTATGTACAAGTGTACATGTGTATAAGTATGTATCTCGAGTAGATGGGTGTTGCTGCCCATGTGTGCACGTGCATATAGAAGGCAGAGGACAATTTCAACATGCTTCACTTGAAGCCGGGTCTTGTATTGTCCTGAAATGTCACCAAGTAACTTAGACTAGCTGACCAGGGGTCCATTCATCTCCACCTCTTATGTCACCATGACTAAAATTGCAAGCATATGCTTCCACACTAAGCATTTCATGTGGCTTCTGGGAATTCAACTCAAGTTGCAAACTTGTGAGGTAAGAGTTGTGATGACCGAAGTGCTTCCCGGTTCCTATTTTTAACTTAGTGTTTGTTAAATCGTTACTTTGTCAACTTAATACACATGCCTTTCCTGTCTCAAAAGAGGATTAAGTTTAATTGTTCAATGAGTATTCTTAATCTGGTGTAACTGTGTTTATTTTAACAGTCCAGCTCTTTTTTTTAATAAAGATTTTATTTATTTTCTGTATATGAATACACCGTGTGGTTGACGGGAATTGAACCCAGGACCTCTGGAAGAGCGGTCAGTGATCTTAACCACTGAGCCATCTCACCGACCCCAACAATCCAGCTTTGAGTTGATATATTTTAGTTTGTAATCTTATAAAAGAAGACCCAAAGCATGAAGCAATCAATGACTGAGTGTTCCAAATATTGACTTTCTTGGATTCTCTTTTTCTCCTTACGGTAACAAATCATTACCAATTTATACAGTTTGGCAGTACTTAAAGCTGTTTTGTCTGGTTTTTTACTAAAAAAAAATTTTCAGTTTCCCTCATAATGTATAATATTAGCTATGGGTTACTCATTTATTTATTACCTTTGAATTTTCACAGCTCAGAGGTAAAAATTCAGATCTAACTAAAAACTAAAACTAAACCATAGTCAAATACTAATTTTATCATATAACTACAAATATCGTTTCCTATAAGCCATTTGACTGATGTGACAGGCCTGGTGGCTCATGTCTGTAATTGCTGCACTTGGGAAGGCCAAGGTGGAATGATAACAAGTTTAAGGCCAAGTTGGGATACAGAAGCAAAAATTCGCCTCCAAAAAAGGGAAAAGAGGAAATAAATAAATACACAGCACTGGTACTAAGGATCATTTAATATCTTCAAAGATGGGGGGAAGTTTTAGTGAAAAGAGCAGCATGTTTTTTGCTAAGTAAAAATTATTCTCTGACTAAAGTAAAATGCTAATTAAATGTACCAATAAATATTATTTCCTAACTTAAAATTATACTGTTGCAGCCTCAGTTGCATTCCCATTAAAACAGGAAATGAACTAAGACTGTGAGACTTGATACTATGTGACATTTCTAGTTAATCCACAATGAAAGCACATAAACAAGAGATATGATTATTAGAAAAAGAAACAAGCTGTAATTTGTAGGTGAAGGACCCATTTATAAAACAATTACACAAATCACTAGCTCTCTATATCAGGAATAGCCATTGAGACGTGCAACACTAAAACCTAAATAAAAGCACAACTAGACAAAACAGTCTCGACAAACCTAGCGTGTAGAATTTACGTAAAGGAAACACTAGACCTTCGATGAGGTGCTTAGACGAGCCCGTGAATACACTGTAATGTCTGGAAAGCTAGAATATGTCAGGACTTCAATTATTTCCACATCAATTCTGCCAAATGCACATGGAGGCTAATATTGGAAACATCAGAGTGTGATTATGAAAATCACAGCAAGGAAGAACTGAAACTGTCCAAGAAAAGCATTGAAAATAAGATCCGTGTTAGGAGCATGAGCCCTGGACAAACTCCATACAATACTCGGGCATGTGTCTTCTCTATATTACAGAAAAATACACGTTTAAAATGCTGATCTTAAGTCCTGGTACGTAACAGAATGAATTCAATTATACAGAAATATACTGTAAAAAAGAATTGAAATATTGAGGTACTCAGTATAGAAAATTATTTATTCCTCTATGAATTTGAGTTTTAGATAAACTGCAAATTATGGACAGGTGAAATATTAACCAGTTTTAAAGTCCTGTCAATCCAAAAATGATTGAATAAAAGAGTAAGATATTAGATGCACATGTGGACACATGTCATCTAGCAATTTATATAAGCTCACAGGGGTACAATATGTATTTATAATGGTAGAATTTCACAGAGAGTTAGAATTTCACTCAGTTGATTACTCGCATGTATCTAGGTCAGTTTCCAAGATTTAAAAATAAACAAACAGAACACAATTTAAAATTGATACAATGACACCCAAACTTGAAATAATTTTATAAAGTCATATAATGAGGTGTATCCTATTATTAACAACTATTTATTAAAAGATTGCTATAGTCATGAAAATAATGCTTAAGTTGTTATATGAGGAAAAGTGAGGTTATGTGTTAAGGTGCTTTAAACATGAAGTACAAAATTAACAAACACCTTCTGCCTCTCCTCCTCAAGTGCTGAGACTAAAAGCATGCACACCCTTCCCCCTCTCTATACATTTTTAGTAAAATGGCTATTCAGATGAGTTCATGGGATGTTTATGGGGGAATTCATATAATTCACATTTTAAAGTACATATTGAACATTGTTTTTAAATTGAGGTTCTCGTTAGGGAGTGGGCGGGACACAGCATCAACTCCTCAGTAAACTGCGACATTAAAAAGAAAGATTCTAATGGAATAGAAAACATGTCTAGGCAGTTTTTGGGAAGAAAAAGACTCGAAAAAATGAAAAAAAAATCTAGCTGCAGAATATGAACAGGAGCTTGGTTTTAAATATATTTCTACTGCTATTTATTTAACAGTTTGAAAGCCTCTGTGTTGGACACCGTGTGTGTGTGTGTGTGTGTGTGTGTGTGTGTGTGTGTGTGTGTGTGTGTGCATGCGCGCACCACAGGTTGATGTGAGGTGTCTTCCGTGGTTGTTGTAGTACGTGCGTGTGTGTGTGTGTGCATGCGCGCACCACAGCTTGATGTGAGGTGTCTTCAGTGGTTGTTGTAGAGACGGGGACTTTCACTGAACCTGGGTGTCATTGCTTTGCTAGACTCGCTGAACAGTGAACTTTGGCACTCTGCCTGTCTCTGCTCGCATCCTCCTGGGAGTAATTCAGAAACGAAGATTCCTGAGTGTCCATATAGCTTACATTTGTAATACATTCACATGCAATTGAATACCTACCTTAAATCCATTAAGGAACACCCCCCCACCCCCGTTTAAAAAGAAAGGAGAACCAAAAGTAAAGTCAATACTCCAGCAAGGGACATAGATTTATAAAATTATGAAAACACCATGCTTTGTACTAAAGAATCCTCTCAGTGAATACACGGCCAAGCTTGTGTCATTTGCCCACCATGCAGCTGTTTTATCAGGAAGAAGAGGCATGTGTGAGTCCAGCGGAGAACAGGGGAACATGTCACAATTATTAGCAAAAACAATATTACAGTCTTATTCTTGTTATTTTTAATAGATTTTAACTATTGTCTGATGAATACATTTTTGTGTTCTTGTGTGCCTCTTAATCAAACATTTAAATGATGGCATAAGATAAATAATTTAATATAGAACCTAAATTAAATAACCCCAGTTCCACTGAGGTAAACATGCTAGAAGGTAACAGCTGTGCACCGTTTCTGATTCCTTTGCCCTAATCTGGGACCAGTGCATTGCTGTATGTAAAACCAGCTTTGTTTCTGCGCCTCATGAGACAAAGCACATTTCAATTTGCTCTCACCTGTTCTTCCTTCTCTCAGGGATCTTTCTTCACATGTGGGATCATATTGCTGACATGAGCTGGCATGGCTTTTAACTGGAACGGTTTCTGAAAGAATTAACCTAATAACCAGACAGGCTTGAGTGTTGGTTCGGTCCTAGCGTGAATCCTGGCCTTCTGAGAAGCTGAAAGGAGTCTTGCCCTCAGGAGGTAGCCTATGGGAGCAAGAACGCCAGCATGGAAAGTCAACTGTGAAAATCCTTTTTTCCTTTTGGAAAATCATATCAGTGAAGGATAAACTAACAAGTGACTGGGATTTTTTTAACCAGTTCTTTGGAGGACAGGAATAGGGGTTGGGGATTTGGTTCAGTGGGAGAGCTCTTGCCTAGGAAGTGCAAGGCCCTGGATTCAGCCCAGAGATCAGTCCTCCCCTCTGGAGGAAGAACAGAAACGAAAACCAAGGTAACTGTGAGGCTGGAGTAATTGAGATTCTCACACAACAGAGTTGGGAGGATGAAAACTCCTGATGCTATTACATTTGCTGTTACATTTTGGTACTGAATACTCAAGACCTGGGCAAGGCTGAGCCTCTAATGTATTATCTGTGTAGCAGACATTTTTATACACCGCACATGAATGACATCTTCATAGATGTCAAATATCAAGTGATTCAGTTAGAGGAACTTTCCTGAACTCTGCAGACAGCCACACATATTTCTACTGAATTAGGATTTTTAAGATCCAGTTCTCTTGAAGAGATAGAATTCAAAGAATGTGGCTTTGGAAAAGGATGAGGAAGTGGGAAGAGACAAGAAGAGAAGCAGAGGAGCCAAATGGGGCCACAGCACATTAAACACGTGTAGGAAACTGTCACACAGCAGATGCTACACAGTTAACGCATGCATCTTAGAAAAGAAGCCACATTCTTATGTAGCCCTATTACAGATTCTTACATATCAATGTGAATTGTCATAAAGGATCCTGCAGTATTGTCTGCCTCCTTACAGTTTGCTGATAGACTCGTCTGTCGTTCTGTCTTTCCCAAAGATCTGTATCGTGAGTGCTTCAGGCATTATCCATGCCGAGTTAAGGAGATGTGTTGGAGATGAAAATTTTAATACCACGCCTGAACCAATTAAGTCAGTTTTTCACCCCAGAGTGAAAATTGCGTATCACTCATTTGACTAAACGTTACTAAAAGATAGTGGTGATAGAGATCAAGATTTTAAATTTTAAGATCTACTTTCCAAATTTAAACAACTAAAATTTCGAAAGAATAATAACTCTTATCACTTAACCCACCGTTCTACTTCTTATGTACATGAGAGTTTATGTTAGAAACAAAATCACTGTGGTCTACCAGGACATAGAAAATACTTGAGCTTCTGTAAATGTGTGCATTAATAATTGGTTTCCTCCAATGCTAGGGACTCCCCTGGCAAAAATAGTTCTGTTTCTGAAACTATTTTTAAGTGAGATTGACAAGAAGTGTGATGAGGTTGGTGTTTTGATCTCTTGATTTGAGAGAAGCTCTGAGCAAGAGAACATTGTTTTCCGGGCTGCCTTGGTCCTTTCCGCGTGGCTCAGAAGAACCATTTAAACCAATACCTCATTAATGCTGAGTGAAAAGGGCAGGGATTTGAAATGTGGTCTCTTAGCTTCTCTGAACAAGGCAGAGATAAAAGTAAAGGGACCTGGAAATAAAAACACAGGGAATAGTTCCTTAGGGTTCGTTTAAATGAATATTCGAGGGATGTTTTCAAAACTGAGTGGTCTCTATTTCCAAATAGTAAAGACATATTGGTCTGTTTGTAAAAGCAAACTTGATTTCTCTCACAGGCGTCTATGATGCTAATTCCATCATGTGATAAGGATTTTATGTACTATATATAAAATCTATGTTCCACATTCATATGATTCATAAGATAAATTCTTAAATACTTTAATCAATTTTGTCTGTGAGAAGTTCTTTTCTATGCACAGGTGTCTGCTTCACTACTTGTGTAACACATAGATATTAACTAGGGTGTTAAAAATAGTCTTTTCTAAATCATTACTACATATCAGCCTTTTGCTTTTTATGATTATTTCATGCCCCCCATTTGTTTTATTGATGAGTAAATAAACTCAGAAAAGAAGAATAAGAAAATTAACCAATCATATGTAAAGAACTATACCGGGATATTTGATGCAACTGTGATTAATAGGATAGTGCATATTTTTATATAAACAGGAAATGTTTTAAATACAAAACATATTTGAGGTGATAGATAAATATATTAATTAATTTAAATGAATCATCCTATATTATAATGTTACACATTTCAAATATATATAATACATAGTATATAATTAGATAGAAAGATAAATAGTAGATAGATATATAGATAAATAGATAGATAGATAGATAGATAGATAGATAGATAGATAGATAGATAGATAGATAATGGAGAAAGGGAGGGAAACAGACAGACAGACGGACAGACAGATGATATAGTTTGAGTATGTATCTGTGAGCATACACAGGTACAGCTGAATGCAAACATTTGGAATACCTTAGTTGTTCTCAGTATCTAAGCAATATCTTAGTAGGGGGCATGCAGAAAAACTGGCACCTGATGAAAACCATGTTTCAATTCTCACAATTCAATCAAGACTTTGTCTTAAGTAAGGGAAATTTTCGTATGGAGAAATAATTCAGTGGTTGCAAGTGCTTACTGCTCTTGGGCAGGACCCAAGTTCTGTTCCAAGCATCTAAATCAGAAAAATTCAGAATTCCTTATAACTCCGGCTCCGGCTCTAGGGAGTTTTGACCCCTCTAACCTCCATGGGTACTCATAACCACACACACATGCGTGCAAATAAAATAAATCTACTTATTTAAAAAGAGATGAAAACATGCCTAAGGAAAAAGTTTTAATTTAAGCACATTATTTTAATCATGTTTTCTCAAAAGCCTTGTAGGATAAACCCAAACACAGCCAGTTATAACATAGATTCTTGCACGGGTACCAGGGCAAGAAGGATTTGTGATGTCTTTCTGAGCAGAGAGAAGGCTTTCATTTTAGGTGTACTAGTTGGCTGCTGCAGAGCTCTGCACTGGGATGGAAGCCAGCAGTAGCCACTGAAGACAAGCAGCTTGCCCCTGTTGGACATGAGCTAGCACAAGGATGGATGGTACTAGGGGGGTTGTAGGAGCGGGCATGGGTCTGCTCATAACCTAGAGGAAAGCAGTAGTGTCTGAATGTCAGTGTTGTTAGAGCTATGAAGGAAGATGCTTGTTCGCAGGGGAACGTACTGAACTCCTGTTGCCAGAGATTTGAGAATCTCTCTCCTTCCTTCAGCTAGCTGGCATCACAAATTTAAACTGTTAAAATATGGGTAAACGAAGATGCTAAGTCACACCAGGGTCACTTTGAGTGAGTGTGTCAAGGGGGAGTTAAAAAATCTCAAGGGAAACAGGAAAGTTTTCCCCAAATTGATTTGTTTTTTATTTTAATTATCTATTAGTTTAGAAATAATACAAATGTATGTAGCCCACATGCCCTTGTACCTACCCACCAAGATATACTTTAAATTATTTGTTTAGATTAGTGAACTAAAATTACACCAGGAAAGAAAGCTTCACTTATACTCCTTTTCCATGTAGGTTTATGTCCATGTGCACATATGTATCATGTATGTGCAGGTACATGTGTGCGTCTTTGCTCACATGAATGTAGAGGCTAGAGGTTAGTGTCGCACGTCTTCTTTAATCATTCTTTTACTTCTGAAACATGACCTAATAGATTCATCTGGACGAGGAAGTCACCAGGCCTCAGTGATTGTAATATCTGACTGATAGTTTTCAAATGGTCACATAGAAAACCAACAATTGAAAAAAAAAAAGTTTTCCAGTTTGTCCTCATATGCTAGGACATGTTTAAAGAAGGAAACAAAAATGTTCATAAGACAAATTCTAACTCATGCCCCTGGTTTCCATTGTATTTTCTCCAGCTGACCATAGGCTAGTATAACCCAATCTCTCCTTACCTGGCACCGTTTTCCTGAAGTGATGAGTACCTCAAGGCACATCCTCCTGCTTGATGGGGAAGCCCTTAAACCACGGAGCCATCTCCTGGCCCCAGTGGCACATATTTTCCAAACAAATTTTACTTGCTCTGGCATTCTCCATCCTTCCCGCCCTCCATAAACCCCAGAAAAATTACCAGGAAGTGAATTGTGAATAAATAAACAAGTGAGTTCCTTAATTGACTTCACGTAGAACTTAATTTCACAGAATGTAACTCCAGGCTTGTCTAATAAACCAAGGAAAGTGTGTGTTCTGAATTTTCCCTGGTAATTTTAACAAGTGTCGAAACTAAGTTTTCTAAGATACTATCCAGTGACGCAGTTGTGAGATTCAGGGCTCTTTTACTGTCAGAGTTGATATATCCCAGTGATACTTATAAGCTAGAGGACATGACACAAACTATATTTTAAAATTATCAGTTCCACTTAGTTGCTAGCAGTGAATTGACTCCTCAAATATTGTTTGCAAAAAATGTTGGTATATTCATATCTACCAAATGTATCTACTACACATTCTTTAATATTTGAATAGACTTGAGAGGTGAGAGAGGAGACACCATTTATCTCACTAGCACCACAGGCCACAGTGTCACTGAGCAGCAGAGATAGCTGAAGTCACGTACACATTCCAACTATCAGGATGCCTGAACTCACACGGACATTACTCCACCGTTGAACTTGTCCAATGCATGTGGTTGGTAGAGCACAGCCAGGCTTTAATGAATCAGTCTATCAATGGGTCAGTCGGGGGAATGATAGATATACAATGCCTTCTTGACAGAGAGGTTGTTTTCACATTCCGTTTCAATTATATCGTGTTCTTTCAGACAAAGCTTTGTCTCTGGTGAGGATTCTTTTTTCTTTTTTCTTTTTCTTTTTTTAAATTTATTTAATACTTAATAATAATTCTTTGGTTTCCGGGCAAACATCCCCCTCCCCCCTCCCCTTCCTTATGGGTGTTCCCCTCCCAACCCTCCCCCCATTGCCGCCCTCCCCCCAACAGTCTAGTTCACTGGGGGTTCAGTCTTAGCAGGACCCAGGGCTTCCCCTTCCACTGGTGCTCTTACTAGGATATTCATTGCTACCTATGAGGTCAGAGTCCAGGGTCAGTCCATGTATAGTCTTTAGGTAGTGGCTTAGTCCCTGGAAGCTCTGGTTGCTTGGCATTGTTGTACATATGGGGTCTCGAGCTCCTTCAAGCTCTTCCAATCCTTTCTCTGATTCCTTCAACGGGGGTCCTATTCTCAGTTCAGTGGTTTGCTGCTGGCATTCGCCTCTGTGTTTGCTGTATTCTGGCTGTGTCTCTCAGGAGCGATCTACATCCGGCTCCTGTAGGTCTGCACTTCTTTGCTTCATCCATCTTGTCTAATTGGGTGGCTGTATATGTATGGGCCACATGTGGGGCAGGCTTTGAATGGGTGTTCCTTCAGTCTCTGTTTTAATCTTTGCCTCTCCCTTCCCTGCCAAGGGTATTCTTGTTCCCCTTTTAGAGAAGGAGTGAAGCATTCACATTTTGATCATCTGTCTTGAGTTTCATTTGTTCTAGGCATCTAGGGTAATTCAAGCATTTGGACTAATAGCCACTTATCAATGAGTGCATACCATGTATGTCTTTCTGTGATTGGGTTAGCTCACTCAGGATGATACTTTCCAGTTCCAACCATTTGCCTACGAATTTCATAAAGCCGTTGTTTTTGATAGCTGAGTAATATTCCATTGTGTAGATGTACCACATTTTCTGTATTCTGGTGAAGATTCTTAGGAAAAAAAAACCATCAAGTGAACTTGCAAAATAAATAAGGAGCAAAAAGAAAGCTGCAAATTAAAAACATAAGTGATATGAGAATTATTACATAAAAATTGAATGACACGTTCATTTTGTTAAGTAAATGAATTCCTATTAGATTAAAATATACCACCATAATCTTAACTATAAATATATATTCAATTATTAAAATGAAGGGGAAGTATAAATATTCTTAATACCAATTGACTGCCAAAACTAATTTGAATTTCTACACAAAAAAGATAGTACAAGTCAGATACATTAGCTATAACCTGTACAAGACTCTGACTTAAATTTAAAATTAGCTCAGTCAAATTTAGCCATTAAGTTATGAGTAAATGAGGCTGTGTGGATGACTTGGTTGATAAGAACACTTGTTATACAATCTTAAGGGTCTGAGTTCAAATCCCCCAAAATCTTAACAAAAGCTGGGTGTAGTCACATATGCACCCGGAACCCTAGTTGGAATTAGAGTTTACTAAGGTTTCATGGCCAGCAGAACAGTTACAGGTTCGGTGAGAAATTTTGTTTGGAGGGGAAAAGACACAGAGTGAGAGGACAGGACATTGGATTTCTTCCTCTTGCCCCTGTATTCCCAGGCTACCACAAGCACATATGGGTGTGTACCACATATTTACTCCACAGATAAACTCATACACACACACACACACGCACGCACACACACACACACACACACACACACGCACACACACACACGCACACTAAAAGTAAATTGTTTAAACAGTGAAAGCAAATCAACTGTTACACGAGGCTCAGAATAAAAAGTTGGTCACAACACTTAGGAAACATTGTCAGGGCCTGCTCTGGGTTGAAACTTCCGGCTCATGAACATAAATGTGACGTAAAAAAAAATAGAATAGAAAAAGTATTCCATTTAAAAGGAAGAATATGACCCAAGATCTTACAGACCCAGTACTTTCCAAGTCAGACTGTTTTGGCATGATCTAATTACACATAACTGAAAATCCCTCCAAAGCCCACTCAGGCTTACTGGAGGGACTCACGTGGCTCAGAAAAGCTGCTATGTTCCAAGTTGCCATCTATTGTAGGGAAAAACTGAATTAAAGTAGGGATTGGGATAAGATTCATAGGACATAGCCCAGTGGACCTGTAAGACTAGGCTCTAGCTTCCACCTGCCCAACGTGTTGTCAACAAAAAAGCTCACACTGCTTTGAGCTATAGGGTTCTCATTGAGGATCAGTCCTACAGGGATAGAATATGCCTGAAAAGAACCTTCTTGGTAATTCAGGTTCCAGCTCGTCAGAAGTCAGCCTGTTCACAATAGACCAGGAGTCCATCCTAGAATAAACTGTAATGTCCACAATAAGTCATATTGTCAGCGTAGTCTGTCCTGTACAGCCCAAAAATTAAGATCACACTTCTGTCAAGCTTGTTATTCCAGGGCTTAATGCAGTTGTCCTGAACTTGTGGGCTGTGACCCCTTTGAGGGACAAATGACCCTTTCATGGGGTCATATATCAAATATCCTGCATACTGTACATTTACATTAAGATTCATTACCAGTATCAAAACTTCAATTATGAAGTAGCAACAAAAATAATGTTTGGATGGGCATCAGCAGAACATAAGGAACTGTATTAAAGAATCACAGGAAGTTGACGACCATTGATTTGAAGATTATCCCCTGGAAATTCTTTGAAAAGATTTAAAACTGAGTTTTCTACACAATCAAGAGTTTATGAAATGGGAATATATCAATGAAAAAATAAGAAATCTTTTATAAATGGTGACTACAAATAATTTGTATGCTTTCATTTTAGTGGTTAAGTAGGAAAATGGGGGAAAGAAAGTGAATATTACATCACACTGATTTGTTCGTTTGATGCGGGCTTATACCATTGTTGTATGATGTGTTCAACCTCAGGGGAGTGGTGCATTGCTATATGTGATGCTGACTGTGGAACCGTGAATGAGTGATTTCACCCTGTAACTGGTACACTGTGTCTCTAGTACTCAGCTCATCAGAAAAAAGTTGGTATTGCTCTATACCAAAAGATCTGAGCAGTGTCTGTTTACCCATCTTTGTCTTTCTGTTCCTCTCTTTGCATGCTATGCATCCCTTTTTCATCTACAATGGCCTCTTCTTTGAAGATGCTCGAGTGGATTCGATCGCCATCGGCAGGACTGGGTGGACAGTGGATGCCCTGAAGAGGTACAGGTAGGCTCTTTTGTAAATCACTGGGACCAGTTCGACATAACATGTGACATTATAACCTAAGTACCAAGGTATCTAATTTAGTTATTTAAAAAAAATTAAGAGACTGAAATTGATTCTTTAATGAGTGCCAAACATTGGGATAAGCCATTTGCATGTATTACCTCAGATTGTTCGTACCCACTCTCCGAAAAGAAGGAGTAGGGATGAGAGAATGTGGGGCTGGAGTTTGCATGAAAGCTCACAGCATTACACACCTGGCTAGGGAACTGGGAATCTGGGATTTGAGCTTGTCCGCACCAAAGGCAGATTTCTTAATTATTTGTTCTTTTTGTATTCAAGGGCTCGTTGCTCCTCTTTTAATCTTAAATAGCAAAATAATGCTATGAGGGAAAGACTGATTGCAATGAACTGGGGTACTCTACTGTGCAGTGGTATAAAATATGGTAATCCGATTATCAATTGTACATGAAAAAGCAATTCTAACCTGTTTCCAGTTTTCCTGACTCTTAATTGTCCCTTTTCCCTTATTAGGTGTGAATGTATGCTGTATGAATGTATGGGCACCACATGAATGCATGCTATGCCCACAGTGGCCGTAAGAGGGCATCCGACCCTTCTCTTGGAAGATGGAGTTTCAGAGAGTAGTTAGCTGTACCGGTGTGGGTGTGGGAGATCCAGTCTACAGCATTCTGCAAGAGTGGTGTGAGCTCTTAACCCCTGAGCCCCCTCTCTAGAAGCTTCCTTTGTTAAGTTTTAAGGCATACATTTTAATGACAGTTTACAATGACACAAATTTTCTAAGCCAGTGAGTCTAGTCAAGCCATGGTGCTGCCTTAGGAACAGCTAGGGATACTATAGGTTGGTAGGAAGGTTGTGAAAATACATTTGAGGTTAGGTGACTGATAAAAATCTTGAGAAATGCCTCTGTGAGAACATTCTGAGGGGTAAGAATGGACCTTAGAGATATGACAGTTGCCTTCAGTCAAATTCCAGTATCACTAAATAAAATTTAAAATAAATAAATAAAGGAACATTCATGAAAGTCACCATGGAGCACATGTGCAATCCTAGCACACAGGAGGATTATGAATTTGAAGGTAACCTGAGTTGCTTGGTGAAACTGTCCAAAATCCAACCAATGAGCCAATGTTGTTAAACTCTTATGTTCAGTGTTAATACTGATGTAACCTGATTTCTGACATTGACTCAGGTAATTAGAGCATTTTATGGGGATCATCTATCTCAATTATCTGACAGTGTTGCAGAGAGAGAGAGAGAGAGAGAGAGAGAAGCACAGAGCGCACTGATAAGTCCATGATTGTGCTTTCAGATCCTCGCATTTCTTATTGTTTTAATCAGTGTTCCTTTCACTTCAGGGAAACACACAGACCAAGCAGCAAGCTGGGGAAGGAAGGTCTTATTAGGCATATACTTCCACACCACTGTTCATCAATGAAAGAAGTCAGGGCAGGAACTCAAACAGGGCAGAAACATGGAGGCAGGAGCTGATGCAGAAGTCATGGAGGGATGCTGCTTACTGGCTTGCTCCCCATGGCTTGCTCATCCTGCTTCCTTATAGAACCCAGGACTACCAGCTCAGGGGTGACACCACCCACAATGAACCCTCCCCCATCAATCCCAACTTTAAAAATGCCTTACAACCACATGTTATGGAGGCGTTTTCCCATAACGTTCCCTCCTTTCAGATAACTCTACTTTGTGTGAAGTTTACATAGACAAGCCAGCACGATCACGTAATCACAAGTTTCTCAAAGTATACTTCAGATGAATGTTCATAATTGTGTAAAGGTCCAGACTGTGATCCAGACATTTATTAATCTTCTTCCAGAGTATTCTCCCTGTTAACTACACAGGGCAGAGAAAAGTCTCCCGGGTACATTGATAGAGAATTCACTGTGCTCTGTGGACTGTGATGGCATTAAGGAAGGTTAGAATCTAATGCATTCTGTAATAATCCATGTTTCCTGTCATTTGTAATTAAATTACTCACATCACTAGCTTTGTGGTGAGCAGGTATGTAAACAAGTTCATCGGCTCCGGTCCATTTTCCTCGCATACAATGAGGGTTCCTTGTTCTCTCAGGTAGAGGATGTTGAGCTTCAGAAGTGAAGAAACCGCAGCCAAAGAAATGATACATGGGAAAACAACAGTGTTTTCCAGCGAGGAATCACTGAGAAGTTGTGCTCTTAAAAGAGCAAGACTACTACAACCGAGGCAAACATACTCTTGGTCATTGATAGTTCTGGTGCTTAAAGTTCACAGTGTAAATAGCATATACTCACTTTCACATTGTACTTCAGAATTAAAGTAGTCTCACTATAAAGTTAGATTTAAAAAATACAAAAAGAAACAAAATATTTTCTATATTCTTACTTCCGTTAAACCAACTAATTCTTCTACCACCATTAGCACCATCACCGTGGTCCCCACAGCATTAGCCACTGGTTTAGGCTAATTGATCAACAGCTCTGGCCTATTGCAAGAGCTACATATTGGCCTCGGTTTCACAACCTAAAACCACTGTGATTTTTCCAACACAATGTGTAGCTATGACACCTGTGACTAAAATCCACCATGTTGTATGTGATGTTCTATTTCGCTGAACCAAGTGAGCTGGTAACTTGTGCCTATGGAAAACGTTTCATAATGTGCACATGGGTTATAGCCATGTGGGGTGTGTGTGTGTGTGTGTGTGTGTGTGTGTGTGTGTGTGTATTTTGCCAGAAGAGGACATCGAATCCTCTAAAATTGGAATTACAGATGGCTATGAGGTGCCATGTGGATGCAGAAATTTGATCAAGTTTCCTAAAGAGCAGCTAGTACTTTTACCTACTGAGCCTATCTTGCTAACCCCCTCTGTCAATACTTTATAAACTTATTCTTTCAAGTATCCTAATCTGTGTTGTTCACATTAAAGTCTTCATTCTAGTGTATGCTTGTGTGGGCACTTTAGTTTCTAAATTTCACTTCAGTTTTGATAGGACGCACAAGTTGTTCATTGGTTTGGCTAACTCTGTCATACTCTTTTTCTTTGTGTTTCTTTTCATTTCCTGTAATTGGAAGGGTGTATTAATTTTATCATAATCTTCCTAATGCCTGAGTAGATCATGATTTCTGCTGAAGATAGTTTGCGTATAAGACTGAGGGTTTCATATATATATATATATATATATATATATATATCTTTTAAAATGTTGCTTAATGTATATTGTTCCTATTGTCTTTAGAGCCTATGGGCTTTGTTTGAGGAGGAGGGGTATGCAAAAACAATGAAAGGACATGTTCAGAGATTTTCTTTCTGTCTCGAAAATCCTAATAATAATGCTCTTAAACTTACAATGTATACACAAGTAACTTATTTTGTAAATGGGAAAGTAAACCAAATCTAAGATTTTCCCTTAAACACAAAGGTTTTTAATACTGCACATTGAAAGCTATAGACAGCAAATTCAATCCCAGACGTCTTTGTTTTGAGGTGTCTGGAACATCCACATGCACATGTCCTTTCAATGGGGGAATATTTGAACTTGGCTTTGAGGAGAAGAATGTTAACTTGAGACGCATATTTGTGAACATTCAACACCAGGATGTTAAATTAAACCGTGGGTATAGATCCGGTAGTTGAAGAAAAGGCACAGAATGAAAAAGGGAGGTTCCAGAAATGTAGGTGAAAGTCACAGCCTAAAAAGAAACAAAACGGAAGCAAAGGAGCCGGAAGGAGTAGGAAAGGAGTCAGAAGATTGGTGAACATGTGTCACAGAAACAAAAATGAGAGTGGGTATCTGCGATCACTACTGTGAACTAACCATGGGTTACCACTGGGATATTCGGTAGCTATGAAAATACATGGGCACACTGATGGGAGAAGTTCCACATCGGACTGGGTAGGACTGTAATTAAATGGGGAAGCTGAGAGTCTTGGATGACAAAGTTACCTCGAATTCCTTGCAAGCCTGAACATGACTGGATGACAAAGTAAAAGAGGGCAAGGTCAGGATGTGTTGTGGAGCAGTCGGAGCATGGAGTATAAGATTATGCACATTTGCATGTTAGCTGTAACAAGTCATCAGAGAATCGCAAAGGTCTCATGCTGAAAAGCAAACATTTCATCTGAAGGGCAAGTTCGAAAAACCTGAGGAAGTGGGCTGAGCTGAGCAGAGTTGGGGAGTTATATGTAAGGAATAGTAGCTGTCCTCTGGAATAAAAGAAAGAAGGGATGGATACATTCATGTTGAAACACATAAGATAATGTGTAAAGAAGCCCTGCTGATGGCCTCTTTCAACAGGGAAATGAAAGGCAAGCAAGGGCAAAACAAGGAGAACCACAGTGGATTGTGGTTATTAAGAAAAATGAAGGAAATGGTTCCATGACCTTTGAACATATGAGTATCCATTTATAGAATTATTTTCAGGCACCATTGATATTCTAAATGAGAAAGCAGATTAATCTGTAAGTTTCCACTCAGGGATGACTGTTCTGTCCAACCTGCCTTTGGAGTAGGCAAGATTAAGAAGGAGCTTTTACTTTGTACAGAATTGGGAACTTCCCAAACAGGGGCTTAAAATGTAATGTTATAATGAGGTAGTTGGAGGCGTTGAAAAGTTAGATGAAGGTGGTGAAGAAGTGGGGGCTAGAGTGAAACATTGTGCATCCAGTGGAGAATTTCAGGAGAAAGATAGGCTAATAGGATGAAGCGTGATAAACAAGCTTGGAGAGCAGGGGTAGAGATCTCCATCTGAAGGTCTGGAGTAGTAGATGATGGCTAGAGAGTAGTCAGAGCCCCTTTGATCATTGTGTCACTGAGAACAAACAGCGACTTGAGAAAGAACAAACCTGTAGTCTATCTGAATATTGAACACAATAGCTATCCATTTACTCTTCATTCACTGGTGAAAAGATTCTTCATCCTCCAGTAAAGACAAGATGGTACTTACTGATACTTCTTAAATGTATCAGGAGGACGGCCCATGTTCAGAGTAGCCACCTATTCAGACCATTGGATTCTTAGAAGCAAAAATAGGTTCTTTGCAACATCAACCTCTAATCAGAGAATTTGCAATTCTTACTAATGAAAACTATGGTACCTTTTTTGTAGGATATAAATTTAAAAAAAGAAGATGTGTTTCCTCCTGATGTCTTCTGTATAGCAGTGATAGAGAGAATTAGTCCGTATTTAAATAAGGACTTTATCTGTGTGGTTTTGGATATTTCATTGGAGAAAACAAAATTTCACATTTCTGTTCAACCTGGAGTAGATGAATTTTGAAGTCATAAAAGAGCCAGGAACAACTAGGCAATGCTGAATTTATGGTACTGTCCATTTGGGGTAAAGAGAATATACTTTTCTTTCATGCATCCAATTAAATGTTAAACCTTTTCTATAGGAACATAGTTTCTTCTAACTCTCTTTTTGCCTTTTGACATTATATCTTTTGTAGCTATATCAAATAAACAAAGGAAAGATAATAATACAGAAGTGTAAACAGGTGAACATGATTCCAAATATCTAAAGAAGTGTTTGATCTCGCCCCCTCCCATCTTTCAAACTTTGAAAATTAGCAAAAATACTCTAGCACAAAAAAACAGTTTCCTGCTAATATCAATTTGGGATGTTTTTGTGCTTTACGGTCCACTTTCTCTGTAATTCTCAAAAGCATAAATGGTCCAGTCTGCTGATTTTCACTTCTGTGTCTCCTACTAGTCAAAGGAGAAGATGTGCGAGAACACAGAGCCAGGGGAGACATCTCAAACTACTACGACCGCACAAACAACCACCACGCAATTCAGGGTCCTGACCACCACCAGGAGAGCTGTGACGTCGCACATGCCTACCAGCCTGCCTACAGAAGGTACCTGCAAGATTGTTTGCTTATTTTTATAGAAAAGAAAAAGTTTAATTCCTGTTTCCTGGAGGAATAGAATATTGTTTGGCCAATTAACTTTCTAGAGGATTTTCCAGATTCAAAATCATGTGATCAGAAAACAAATGCTGGAATTCTTTACCCATGGCAATCCTCTTCTTAAGCCTTAGTGGTTCTCCATGATCTGGCCTTTTGTTCTCCCTAGAAAAGAAACAGGCTTCTGATCACTTAACCAAACCTAGAAATCATCAAACTACATCCCTGGTACAGGATTCAAATGAAATATGCATATAAAATGACTTGTTATGAAATTCTGCACAATAGATAATTTTACTCACACATTGTTATATAGTGTATTTTCTGAGTGCAATCAACAAGACTGGATATCACAAAACTGTCCTTGAAAGGTTCCTCCCATTTTTGTATTTTGGGGAAGGAAAAGCTACTTAAATGTTTATGCCTAGGTTTATGACTTTCTATTCTACATGGTATTAGTACGAAGTAGGGAAAAGTGTGATATTTGTTTAGGGTAGAATATTGTCAAAATCCCTGCTCTCTCTCGAACAAGAAGATAAATTTGAGCCCTTAGATCTTAATTGAAACTAAGTGGATCTTAAAAAGGAAAAGAAATAAAGAGGGATGGAAAGTGAATGTCAAATGTGTTGTTTCTCTTCAAAGTAACACACAGTTAAATTCAAATTATTTTGAAATATTATTTTAAAGACTGTGAAAAGGTATTTCAATTGAAACCCCAACTTTCACAGTAAAATATAACCTTTGAAAAGGAACATTATACTATATGTTTATCCACTCAAAACAAAATCATTCTATAAGTTATTTTTTCATATTTTTACTGACCTTAATTTTTTAAGGAAAATCTTTAACTGTTGTGTTTAACTAAGTGTTCCTGTTAATTTTAATGCTGTCAGTCTTGATTTCAAGTGAATAAAATCTATTGTAAGTTGTTTTAGAAAGTTAAGATTGTACTTTGTGCTCTAATTAGGTTTTATCATTCTCACAGGATTATTGAGTCTCAGATATGTCACTAGAATCTTAGCCTGTGAGTCTCTGAGAGAGATTGTATTGCTATGTCATGTAAAGTTAGATCTTGCTCTCTCATTAAACTGGAAACTAGGCACAGTCAATTACAAAGAGCAAGTGTTCGAGTTAAAGCAGTTAATCCAGTTACCCAGTGTGAGATTCATGCACCTTTAGGCTCGTTTTTCTCTTCTAATAACGTTCAATGTCTCTTTCAGATGATACGAAGATAGCACTGCATCTCAAAGACAGCGGAGGTAGGCCTGCACACCTCCCTTTGGTCCACACTTTAATGCCTTGTGTTCATTTTAACATAACAAAAGGGCATGTGGGATCACAAAGACAGAATGAGGTTAGGTTTCATTCCTGTTAGTCTTTAACAAATGAAGAATTCAGTGGGTTGGGTTCAAAAATGAAACAAGATCCTAATCCTCCTGTTTGTCTACACAAGTGCGTGATCTCAGCCACCAGCTGTGAGGCAGGACAATCATCTACCCGTATCGCTTGGTTTCTCTCCCTTTTCTTGTGTATGAGTGTGTAGATATCTGCACAGTTTCAGGAGCATGGTTCAAAAGGGTTGTTTTGTTTTGTTCTGCTTGTTTTTTACTGAACTGTATGGTTGGGTGTTTTGCACATACAATCAAAAAGTAGGACAGTTAATATGAAAGTATATTGTGCTAGGGTTTTTCTAGGTGCTATGATGCAAAGAACAGAATTTAAATATTCATAAAACATCTTACCACTAACCAAGGTTTTGCAAGAGTACTTAAAGGTATGTATACTGGTACTTGAAATTTTTAAGAAAGTGGGTTCCTAACTGAACAGTACCCAGAAAATATTATATTTTTTAAAATAGTTATTTTTTATTAAACTGTATTAGCACATGGGTGTGCTAGATATTGATTAAAACATACTTTTTATAAGAAATGCTTTTTTGGTTCAAGAAAGGGTTGCCACTTAATAATAGTGTCTCACACAGACAGGAGAGCATCTTGACACTGACCTATGCCTGGGTTACTTCTGTGTAGGCTCCTGTGATTCATTAGCTGAGGTAATATGATCAAAAGTTGAAGATCAGCCTTAGACCAGTAAGAAGTAGTCTCAAAAATAACAACAAAAAGTAGCAGTGTCGGTGGGGGATGGGTAGGTAGATGGACATGTGAATTTAGATATAAAGATGCTAGATAGTCACAGATGATATAGTTGGGAATGTTTCTCTTGTAATCATGAAAAATAGTTCTTAAAGTCAATCTGTGTTGAATAGCTAGTCTCAGATGAATGCTTATATATGTGCAAATCTCTAGAGTTTACAGCAGCACATCCAAAATGGGGGGAAAACAGCTTAACTTCTCAATAAATGTCATTGCTGCAGTTGTCCATTGTTTCATATTTCCCTAACTTGTTTGATGTGCTGATTTCTCATTCATTGTTGCATTAGTTCAGTAAATGAATGCATTTTTAGATGGCCACTGTGGGCTACAGTTGTAAACATCTGAATCCATAGGCTTCCGAAGACATTAGCAATTTCCCCATTCAAAATTTCCCAGAGAATGATGCCATCAGATGCTATCAGATGTTGTTCCCAGGGAATGAGCGATTTCTTTTTATCCTGAGTCCTAATACGGAGACAGCATTTCAAGAATGTAGACTTGCATCCTGTGATGGGGTGTTTGTCCCCACTGCTGGCTGTTTACTTCTCTAGTCCTCTCTATGTAAAGGAGGCTTCCAGAGAGGCTCCCATGGCTTCCATTTCTGTTATATTTGTGATGTTAAAATTTTTAATATGGGTAGAAGTTTCCAAAATGAAAACAGAAAGAGAATGAAAACAGAGAGACAAACAACATAACTAGAGCATTGGGGGATGAGTAGTGACGGGACTCCATGTAGGAGACTCCCTGTCAGTGATGGCGTCATTAAACTGCTTCTCCCTCATAATACAGGTCTCTTACATTCACCCTGAACATAAGGAATGTCAAAAGACTATTTCACTTACACTCACTGCATTAACTTTCTTTTCCTAAAATAACTGATTATACTTATTAATGTTTTAAAATAAACTGCCTTTCCTATATAATGAATTGCACAGTAGTTTTAATTTCATCTGTTCCGCTGAAGGCAGGATGCATGAATGCTCCCTTGAAATGCAGTGACATCATATTCAGTAGGATCCACTCTCCAAAACCAAGATATATCCTGTAGATTGTGTTCAAATTTTAATTTAGAGTTCTTTGATCCTTCTTAGCATCCCTAAAAATTCCTGTTCAATTATCCTGAAAAGAGAGCCACGGTTGTGTGTGTGGCATTCCTGGCCGTGTGGAAATTCCTGTTCAATTATCCTGAAAAGAGAGCCAAGGTTGTGTGTGTGGCATTCCTGGCCGTGTGGATAATGGTTTTGTGCATGTAAAGCAAATCTCTATTGGGTTTTAGAGCCCAGCGACTATTGATTAGAAGAGCTCTACCTTTTAAGAATGACTACACTGTATTTATTAGCAGGCGTGACCATTAAAGGCCTTCCCTGACATTTGAATAGGTTGTCTTTAAATGGCACAGCTACCTAATTAGAAACATAAATGTCTTCAGAATGCAAACCAGAGACAGTTATATCCAGGACAGAAGAGAGGTGTGTTAGCCAAATCAAGGGGCATGATTTTTTAATGGAGACATGAAGTTTTCAACCAGAACTCAACTCAATTTAACAAACTTAACTGTTTTTATTGTTTTTGTTTTGTTTTTTTTGTTTTGTTTTGTTTTTTGTAACGCCAAAATTGTGACAGTTAGTTCAAGGTCCAAAAACTTGAGCAGATCTCATTATTTTTAAATTATCATTAAATCTATCAAAGCATCTGAAATTACATTCTTTATTGATTGCCTTAGAGAGTTTTCTGTCTAAAAATGTTTGATCATACATTTTTTAAATTAGTAAATTTATTTATTCACTTTACATCCTAATCATATCAGCCTCCTTCCAGTACCAACTTCAGACAGCCCCTCCCCCTACCTTCCTTTCCCTTTGAAAAGAGGGAGGACCCCTGTGTACCAACCCAACCTGGCACACCAAATCACTGCAGGACTAGGCACATCCTCTTCCACTGAGGTCAGACAAGGCAGCCCGGTTAAGGGAAAGGGATCCACAGGTAGGGAACAGAGTCAGGGCCAGCCCTGACTCCAGTTAGTGGGGGACATACATGAAGACCAAACTGCACATTTGCTCATATATATGGGGTGGCCTAGATCCAAACCACGTATGCTCTTTGTTTAGTGGTTCAATCTCTGGGAGCCCCCAAGGATCTGGGTTAGTTAACTCTGTTGATTTTTGTGGAGTCTTATCACTCTAGGTCCTCAATTCTTCTCCAAACTCTTCCAAAAGATTCCCGGAGATGTGTCCAATGTTTGGGTGTGGTTCTCTGCGTCTGTTTTGGTCAGCTGCTGGATAGATCCTCTCAGAAGACAACTGTCTTCTTATGCTCAGCGCCTGTCTGCAAGCATAACAGAATATCATTAATAGTGTCTGGGGTTGGTTGGGCATACACTTAAAGTCTCAGCACCATACACAAGTCTGATGTAGAGTACAAGGCCACCAAGACAGTAAGTCCTTCTTATTGCTAGAAAGTCACTAAACTAGGATCCCCAAAAGCTGAATTTTCTGAGTAGGAAGGTGATGTCTGGGTTGAGAGATGATGAAATTGCTGCATTGGTGCAGGTTGGTTAAGCTAATTCAGGAGCAAATGTCTCAGGAGTGAATGGTGTGGAAAGCCAACAGAGATGAGCTCTGGTGCTCCTAAGGAAGGGTTGGTTAATTCACATTGTGTTCTGTTTCCTATTTCTGAGCTTAATCCAAAGACATCTTGTTTGAAGATAAATGTTAGAGCTTTATTCTGAACCCTCCCCCACACACATTTTTTTGTTTGTTTAGTCTGTAGTGGCAGATCAAGTGTGTACTGTTACATTTATCCTTCAGTCAAATTACTTTCTGTCTCACATACATAAATCATCAAGGCGACAAGTCTTCCTCTGTGTTTGTGTTGCCTTGTGTTTTTCATCTACTTCCTTTGTGTAGATCACAGTCTCAGAAGTAAAGGGAGACTGCTATTTCTTTTTTGACAGGCTATTGAATATCTATCACCTTCTGTTTGGAACACTGTAAAATATCTTGACATTTTGTTTTATCTCTGGCTTTGTATGGCTACTTTTCATGCTAGCCCTAATTCTATTCTGAGCACACATCTAGTATAACAGTGAAGACTTCTTATGCTTTGAATGTCTGGAAAGTGCCCTGGGATTAAAGTTTTCTCTCCTCGATTCTTTTAGAGCTACAGTTCTCATCTTTATAATGAGTTCATGCAGTTGTTTGCTAATTGTATTATTCTGGTTCACCAAAAGATTCTAAGCTTGAACTGTCCCAAACCAATTAAATTTTAACCTC
The DNA here is from genome assembly GCF_021556685.1 of Rattus norvegicus. Classification (NCBI taxonomy): domain Eukaryota; kingdom Metazoa; phylum Chordata; class Mammalia; order Rodentia; family Muridae; genus Rattus; species Rattus norvegicus. Next base: position 86,347,166 of record NC_141550.1, read on the forward strand.
TGGGCTTAGGTCCCAGAGTTCAACATTACCACTGATTGCAGAAGAAAGTGGTTTGGTGAGCACTTCATCAAAAATGTGGAACATCAGAAGCATTGTGCTAGGGAATCTTGTTCAAATATATACATTTTAGCAGGGGTGTAGAAGCATGGTACTGTAGTCTCAACCAATCAGAAGGATAAGAAGGAAAGGGCACATACCGAGGCTTGTCTGGGATACAGAGGGAGTTCAAGGATAGCCTGGAAAAACTAGTGATAACCTGTATGGAAATAACAGGTAGGAAGAAGACCAAGGTTGTACAACAGGGAGATAATGCTTGTCAGTAAAACATAAGACCATAATTTAATCCAGAAGAATCAGTCAAATTCTGATACTCTAGTTCAGATTGCCTCCATGATTCCACTGTATTTCTAACAAACTCTAGACTAATGACATTGTCACCTCTTCTCAAAGCTTACCTGGTTGTTGAGAGTTGAGAGGGGTCTCGAGTTCTTCATGTCCAATCCTTAGAATAAGAATGGCCCATGTATCTCTGAATCTACTCATCAGTCTCTACACTAAAGCTATCTTGAAACACATTAGCTGTTGGCAAAGAGAAATTGGCTCCATTTTCATCTTGCTTCTTGGATACAAAGGACCTGAAAGCTTCATTTCTGTTGCACCTGAAACTCCTCTGAATCCAGTGTGTGAGATTTAGCCTATCTAAGATGTCTTAAACATTTATGTGTTTTAGTAAACATGGATATTCTTTCTTTTTTTTTGTTGAACCAAATGAAATTACTGCTTTAAAATTGGTTTTACCTTAAAAGTTGTAACTTCATTGCTTTACCTAATAGCTTGAAAAATTGTTCTTCAGCATGGGATAAGGGAAAAACAAAACCATCACACCATAATGTGCCTTTATCTTCTATGTCAGTGTGTAGATAGGATTTTAGTCAGTTAGAATTTCTACTGCTAGTAGAAGATAAAATAAAATAATAACATAGAACCTCTGGGAAGAGGTACATGTGCCCTTCAAGGCACTGGCAATATATTTTCCCTTAACTATTTGCAAATGACCTACTATGTCCATCTGATCAATAACTACTTTCTTTTTTATCCAATTTTATACCTATCTGCCCAATTCGTGGACTGGCAACTATTCTTCCAGAAGAAAGCAACTTGCATATAAGACTTCGAAACCTAACACTGTCAGTGATCCCAGAAACCAGTTTTATGTACATGACATGTCAGTGTGTAAGCCATGCATGCTGTTTTACATGAGAATGCTACCCCTTAGAGGCTAATATATTTAAAAGATTGCTCTCCACTTGTTGGACCAGTTTCAGAAGGATTAGGAGGTGTGGCCCTGTTGGAAAGATGTGTCACTGGAGGGTGCAGAGTAGGCTTAGAGGTTTGAAAAACCCACATCATTCCCAGTTAGCTCTCTCTGACTCCAACTTTTGGATCTGAATGTGAGCTCTCAGCTCTAGTGCCATTCCTCACCAAATGTTCCCATACCCCCCCACCATGATAGTAATGGACTTTAACTTTCTGAGACTATTAGTCCCCCAATAAACTCTTGTATAATTTGCCTTACTCATAGTGTCTTATCACAGCAATAGAAAAGTAATGAAGACAGTAGGTGTGGAACATCTGTAATCCTAGCCATTCAGGAGTAAAAGTAGGAGGGTCAGGAATTAGATGTTGGCTACACAGTAGTGCGAAATCAACCTGGGCTACCTGAAACCCTACCTCAGAAAACAAAACAAAACAAACCAAGCCAAAACAAAACAAAACCAAAAACTGTGAGAAGTGAAGAGGGAAAAAGAGGAATGGGATGTAGATGGGGGCAGAGGGAGACAGAGACAGAGAGAGTGACTATTCTCTAGGCTGTACATCTGTGTGTAAATAAGCAGTGCTTAGTTCTCATGTAATACAGTGATACATTTTTTTTAAAGTAATGCTTCAAAAACACTAATGTATTTTAACAGTTCGTTATTCCATTAGGACTAATTTCTTCAGTTTTCTCCTTTGGTATTCAGATAATACTTGGAAAAATTTACCTTTGACTTGTCCAGTAAAGACAAAGGCTAATTACTTAACAGAAATTCAAAAGTGTTGTAAGCTGTCGCCAAATGTTATTATTTTAAATACAATAATGAATTAGCAATTTGTTTCACAAAGTTTAAGCAGAAGTACTTTTAATGCATGTTAACATTTATGCTTAGCAACCACAACAGAAAAAAAAACAGTTTTAAAATGTTAAGTTGAAAATCTTGGAGATATTTAAATTAAGGGTAAACTGTATTTGTTGAACCTAAATAAAGCAGGAGAGAAAGAATAGTGGGACCCAACAGGCAGATCCAACCAAACAGGCATACCAGAACAGCAAAATGGCAACCCAGTTTCATAATAGTTGTCTTAAATGGAAATAATAACTGGGCATTACTTATCAAATTGGCATCTTCAAAAGCAAGGGGCATAGCCGAAGGCTAGGAAACAGAGGGCTTCGGGGATGACCAGTTTATATTCGATAACCAAGTCAGGGATACGTCCCTCCGAGATGCTGATTCTCCCTTCCTCCCCATAGTCATTAGTTGCCTGTAGTTCTTTGTCCAGGGGTGGGATCTTGCTTATGCAGCCATTTTTAGCTGACTCGCTGGTATTCTGCTATTTAAAAACTCACTGGCCCCTCTTCTGTGATGTTCCCTGAGCCATAGATACAAAAGCTGCAGATGTATCCACTGGAGCTTGCTCTCCACAATCCACTGATTTCTGGGTGGTAACTAGGTACTGTTTTTTATAATGGTTCCCATTCGCTATATGAAGAATCCACCTGCATGAAGGATAATGTATACACCTATCAGTGGGTAAAAGATTAAGATTTAGAATGTAGTTTAGTATGCATACTGGGCTAGCAAAGTGGTGACAGTAGATTTTTGTCCTAAGATTCATGATCTCACAAGTCCAGGACAATTAACTCTGTATCTAGTTAATGCTCCTACCCTTTGAGCTATCTTCACAAGCACCAAATCCCACATCTTGATGTAGATAAAAGTTTCTTGGATGTACATAGTTCTTTAAGTTTGCGACTTTGCAAATGTTTCAGTAATATAAATTTTACCTTGATTTCAGAAAAAGAGAAAAGAAGACATTTTAGTATGCTTCTTATCAAAGTACACTACTTTCTCTGTATCTTCCTTAAGAAAATGCTTCCAGGGGTATTGAAGTTCCTTACTAAAGCCAAGAGCTGTACTTTTCAGTGAGTCGCTTCACTAAGATTAATAAATTGTTGTAAAATTGGACAGTTGTAATTATTTGAAATATGTTCAAAATAGTAACTTTCTATTTAGTAGCAAATAATAAATTTAGCTAATTACTGAGGTATTACACAGGCAGTTTCTGAGGGGCTCGGCATCTTTAAACTTGGCCTCTCAGTGGTTTATCTTCCTAGTCCTGTGACCCTTTAATACAGTGCCTGATGCTATAGTTGACCCCAGCTATAGATTTATTTCCATTGCTACTTCCTAACTGTATTGCTACTGTTATGAATCATAATGTAAATATGTTTCCAATGGTCTTAGGTAACCCCTGTGAAAGGGTCCTTTGATCCCCAAACAATATTACTCTGTAAGTAAAAGATTTTGATGCACAAGCCTTGTAGCCTGAGTTCACCACATAAAGATGAAAAAAAGAGGCCCTATCCCAATTTGTAGGGTTGAACTCTGATCAGCATGCATCACACACACACACACACACACACACACACACACACACACACACACACACACACTCACTCACTCCCAAGCATGTGCAAATGCAATGGGCTTGTACACAGACGTAGACACACAAGCACACATGTGAACACACACGTACGCCATAAACATTTTGAAATATTAACAGACTAGGACACATCTAGGAAACTGGAACCTATATTAAGAACCTGAAAACTGAGTTATGAAAGATTAGAAAAAGCGTAAGCCATCAGAGGAAAACTGAATTCAGTCAAGGTCCTGATAGCAAGTATGAAAATTAAAAACAGAGGCTGGAAACAAACACGCTACAAAACCAGATCAGTCACAAGGGGAAGCTTCCAAAGGAGAATCAGTTTAGTCAAGAACTTTATCATGTGATTTTTCCATTACTTGCTTAAATATATAAATGGCTTAAATTGTATTCCACAAGGAAAGCTGTGTGCCTGTGTGTGTTTTTAATCAAAATGTGGAACATTGATATTTAAGGCATTTTTAGTTCAATTTCACTCCACAGAAAGAACATTTTGGCAAAGTCTATATAAGATTTATGGATTTTGAGCAAATGTGTACAAGTCTTTGCCCAATCCAGCAGGCCTTCAATCCCCAAAAGATATGAATAAGGTATGGAATTTATAGGCTGAGGAATTTCACTTTTAGGCCAGAAGAAGAGTTATTTCTAAATGGGACACAATTTCAGAAGAGAATTTTTAGTTTTCCTTTATTTTCAGACTTTGAGGATTGGTGAGATTTGGTAATAGACACTAGTCCTTTAGCAATGCGTTAAAATATATCATATATATATATATATATATATATATATTTGTCATATTTGAGATGCCTAATGCTAAATGTACAATATCATTATCATGCACACACAAATTCTAAGAAAACCCCATAAAAAACCAGAAGACACAGTTTTAAAATCCACTGCTTGCCTTTGGAAAATGCAGGAAACTTTGTCCTTTCGCACGGCCATCTCTCTCCTTTCTCTTTGTTTTTTAGGCTTTTCCTCCTATCAGTCATTTAGTCATGAGCGTTATCTGGAATAGAGCAAACAAATCAATTCCCATAAAGTCTTGGCTATTTTCTACGTTCATAACTCTGTGTGTTCACTGTATGGTGACAAATTTTCAGGCAGCAATAACAAATTGTCTTGACAGATGTGACAATTGTTGGTCCTCTGTGTCTGAATATTGATCATCATTCTATGAACTCTAAAAACCGCAAGCCCTCCATGGGTCATTCAGAGTACCAGATGAGACTGTCTCACCTTTGACACTGTTGATTTTCTGTGCCCCGTTTATGTTTAAAATCATTTCTTAAACACTATAAAATGCCTTCGCGATGTGGGCTCTTAATGTGTGTTTCTCATAGTCACTTCTTTGGACTGGAGGTCCCATTCATGTTGTCTTGCTGCTTTTCATCATTAATCCTCTTAGTTTGGTACTCAATAAAAAGCTGAAGGCAAGACTGAATAGTTTCATTATCTGGTATATGATATTATATTGATTTTTGTTTGCTTTGGTTTGGTTTGCTTTGGGACATGATTTTTTTTTCAAAAAGCCTGTATGTCCAAATAACAAATAAGAATTTTGATCTCATGACCAGATTCCTTTGCATCCATGCTTAAACATTTCCCTTTACAGACGCTATTGAGCAGTACAAGAAGTCTATACCTGAGGTATACGCAGAGGTTTTTTTTAACTTGCTTCTGTCTGCCGATTTAACAGATCAGTGCTGATTATATTCCAAAGTTGACATTTTAGTTTATTATCTTTTCTGAGGAGGTATTTATTTCAGTTTGTTTGAGGGTCTTCCCTTAAGGTGCATGAATTACATCCAGTGAAAGGTATTACCAAGGACTTGCTTTTACTTTTCTACATTTTAGTTTGTTTTTGAGATACTCATAATTTTGATGACCTCTGCATGTTGTCTACAGGAAACCATGTGCATATCCTCTTGTATTGTTTGAGAAGTAATGAAAAATGAAGGCCTTAGAATCCAAACACATGAATGCAGATAGATGTTCCAGTTCAGCAAGCTTTAACATCCCAGTATCATCCTGGTTTCTCTGGATCCCTAAATCTTTAGAAAGCAGTGAGAATAAAGGCGCTTTTTTACAGTATTTGTAGAATGATGAGAGAAGAAAAACTATTCATTAAATTACATCAAAGTAGAGGAATATGTTCTCCAAAAAAAAACACACATGCTTTTGTCTCACACCACACATGATCACCAGGAATTGCTCTAAAATTAGCACAAACGTGCTTTGTAATATTTTGGAATTAAGTGTGACATTGCTCCTTAAATTGATTGTTCTTAGGACAACACGTCATTTGATACATCAGGGTGCCATGACATTCACAGGCCAATAAATATCTGTCTACAGTTTAATGGTGTTTGAGATACTATGAAAATGGCATATTTTACTAAAACCATCATCTGAAATATTAGGAAAAGATTATTTATATAGCAACAAATCAGAGTTTATATAAAGAACGCTAGACATCACAGGGAGTCAAAACATCTCAGAAAACAATGTAAATGCATTCTTTAGAGGGTGATAACAGACTTAAGCCTGTTTATCAGCCACGGCTGAGTAATGATGGGGAGAGCTGACATTTATGCCTAAAGAAACAGACTAAATAAAGTTTACAACCTTGAACTGGCAATTTAGGTCCTGCAATTTAGTAATAGTTTTAGTTTTGGTTTGCCTCTTACTGAATAAAGCATATCCTCTGCCCTCTTCTCCCGGGCAGGAAAGCTGCTTATCTCTCCAGCAGCTCCGCCCTCTGTCTACTCGGGAAGTGATGGCCTGAGGTCAGCTCAGGGCTTCTATTTCCCTTCCATGTCCTGATGCATCAGTCACATGAGGCTGAAATATGGTGCTGTGTTTACGAGGCTGTGGAGCCCATAGCAATACAAGAGAACAGACACTGTCTGTCCAGTGGATAAATAGAAACAGGAGAGGTAGAACATCAGACAGAGAATGAATGGGGGCAGAAATGGGAGAATGGAGAGAAGGAGGAATTCAGAAAAAAGACTCAAGTATCCAATTTTACTATAGTGGCCCCATGGTAACATTTTAAATCAGTCCTGTTTTCTTACGAAAGCAGCATGTCATAATCTTGGAAAATAATATGTTAGTTCATAAGATGTAATCATAAGTGCATACTTGGTAAAGAAGCCAAGTGTTTGGTTTTTATGGTGGCTGGAATCTGTCATTATAATTTCCCCAAGCTGGCTTCATATAAAAATAAATTATTAATATCACAGCCTAGCATTAAATACGTGCTTACTGCATGCCAGGTGCTCTCCCTAAGAACTTCGTATGTGGATGTTGAGCTCTTCTAGGAACTCTATGGAGTAATACTATCGTTGACACCATAGTAGGGTCTGGGCAATTGAAGACAAGTGATGAGGTCACTGGCTTTCCTGGAAATGTCTTTCCAGTGGCTGTCACCCACTTTCAAAGGCCTTCATTATTCCTCCACTTGTCATCTTCTGTCACTCTCATCTTTCTCTTTCCCTAAACTTGAGAATGTGCTTCTGATTGCCAGGACTGGCCCGAGCCCCAGGAGAGGCACAGCCAACACCCTTGTTAATAGCAAAAAGCTAAGCTAAGTCTTGAACTGTCTTGTAAATTATTTTTCCTTTACTTGAAATTACCAAGTTTCTTTTTTTCCATAATGATATGCCAGACTCATGGTGTCACATGAAAGGAAAGAGAAATGCTCAGAGCTCAGAGTTAGCCGAGGAAATGATGTTCAGAGGTTTATAGTCTGCCTACGCTGTTTGAGACCAGCTCTAATTTAGTAATGTTGTGGCTTTAGCATGTGTCTTAATTTCCTGCTGCCTCCGTTACGTCACCTGTTAAAGACCGGGATGATCATGCCTACCCCTTAGAGCCTTTGATTGGACATATACAAAACAACTAACAAGCATCTGTATGTTGCAACTTTATATAATGAACTACACTTTAAATTTTATATCATTTGCTAGTTAATTTATGTAATTGGAGAAAAGCCTTTAGGATTTTGGGTGTTAGAATTTAGAGAAGAATCAGTGAGTACTGAGGGTCAAGTAAAGTACAAACAATGACAGTGGAAAAATAAAGGAAGATCTAGAATTAGACTGTGATTGTGGGAATTAAGGAGTGTGAAGGATTGTATAAGGTTTCTTTGCTTTGTCTAGAATTCTGTAAGTTGACATAGACCACTCATCCTAATAGAAAACCACATCTTATTTTACTGACAAATTCTTAAAGTTAAAAAACAAAAAACCTCAATGCTTAGCAATTTGTCTAGTAAAAAGATATTTAAAACAAAAAGTAAAAGATAAGAATAACAGAGAGAAGAACCACTAATATAAAGTTTGTGGACCATGTGCTTGAATATCTGTGCATATTGAGAATTAGCTCAGAAACACCAATCATATTACTCATTAGCATATAGTTACCTATATGATAATCATAATTTAGGATGATCTGTAAACGACTGAACAGTCATTGAAAAATCACAGAATCTTAGAACAGTTCAGAGATTACTTTCTGTGGTTGATTGACTCTGGGTTGGATAGTCATTACATTGGAAATTAAATTCCTCCCTTTTCTAACTCAGACAATTGGCATTATGGTGGCATAGTCCTTATTAGAATTTACACAAAATGATACCAGGCTGCGGCGTACTGGACTCTTTTCATGTGCCATGGTTTTCCCCTTAGGAAATGATAAAACTCTTTGAGGGTCCCTTTGCCTCCACCTGTTATGCTTCTAAAAATCTCTTCAGTTTCAAACAGATTTTGAGAATTGTACTTGGAGGGTCATGAACGGCCTTTCTGAAAGTTCTCGAGTTGCCAACTGAAAAAAGATTGAAACACCTGCATGTAAAAATCCATACAGAATATAAAACAGTTTTTTTGAAAAGTAGTCATTTGGGGCAATGACAGTGTAAGTTTGATGAGGAAGACAGATAGGGAGACAGACAGAGAGAGAGACATACAGTGAGAATTGATATATAGTTAAACAGAATCTGAAATTTTTTTTAAAGTTTTCTTAGTCAGAAAGGGCTCAGTCAGTACATTGAGATCCCTATCACTCAGGTCAAAAGTATGTACTTGTAGTCTCCACATGGCCGGCCAGTCTGGCCAGTTAGAATGATTCAGTTACTGCCAAAAACAAGGTTAAGAACAATTGAAGAATTTATCTGACATTGATCCACACCACGCACCTACATACACACAAGTTCACTTATGCACGCACACACGCACGCGTGCAGGTACACACACACACACACACACACACACACACACACACACACACAATTGAGATTCTAGTACAGGGGATGCAGATTAACACCATTAACAACATAAAATTTATTTTTTACCATTAATATTATGGGTTTTTTGTGGCTTAAACAACTTCAGATATTAGCTGTGTGGAAACACACAAGCCTTTTTTACTTACATACCTGACTTTTGCACAAAGGAAATTTTGGTTTGAAGGGTACACGGATGAAGGAGCCTGACAGCTGGGATCTTTTTCAGCCTCCACAGATGACAGTGCCGCCGAAAAGAAAGGAGGAACCCTCCATGCAGGCCTCATCGTTGGAATCCTCATCTTGGTCCTCATTATCGCAGCAGCCATTCTGGTGACAGTTTACATGTATCACCACCCAACATCAGCAGCCAGCATCTTCTTCATTGAGGTAAGTGTCAGATTCAGCCAGGAGAGCCATGCTGGTGAAAGGGCTGTGTGAGCTAACCACCACCACCTGGATTTAATGCTTGGCACATGATTTGTCAGTGCGAGGCCGGATGATCTAACGCTCACTGCACCCTTGCACATCCATGCTGGTAGATTACTTTCAGATGATGAGGTCCAGACCTCTTATCTCTGAAGCTCTTGAACAAATAAGCCACCTTCCCTTTAGAGACCTAAGAGAAAATAAAAACCATGCTTTCCTGTCCTTTTATACAAAATATGTTACCCAGCTGCTCTCCTGGTCCTAGAAGGAAACCCAGCCTTCCCTGGAAATGGAGGATGTGACGTAATAAATTATCAACTGAAATTTGGTTATGTATCTAATGCAATAAAGTAGGTCTGTTCTCAAGAGGCTCATAAAAGATGCCGAAAATACAACTTCCACTGCAAAATGACAGATACAAAAATGAGATATTCTGTGGTCCTGCCATTTTTGTATAACATCTATATAGTTATTCATTTCTGCATAAATGCATACCCATTTATCTACAGTAAGGCTCATTTGATGCTGTTCTATCCTATACAGAATATAGATTTAGCTCCAGAAGGAACATGGGAGGGTATACAGGGACCATGGCCAGGAAGGCTAGGACTAGAAGGCTAGCTAGGGTAAGGAACTGGGAAGCCACTAGATGCAATCCTCTTAACGAGTCCTGCCTTTTAGCCAGGAGGTTTCCTATGTCCCTTGTAATTGCAGCTTCCAAGGTAGGATTTTGTAAGGGCATTCCTCTTCCAACACCACACAACACTAGAGTGGGAAGTGGAATCTGCCCTTGCAGATTTTCAGACGCATGAGAACAGAGTTTGAATTCACTGTACGATATGTGGGAAGACGGCTTGGAATCTTGTTCACTTGTTGAGTGAGAGATTATGATGCTTTCTCAACAACAAAGTGAGAATTACTATTGACCGCTATAATTGGGATGGCTGGGTCTAGATGAATAAGATAATTATGTCAAAGTCATAAGCAGCTCTCCTTTTATCTATAGAAAAAAGTGTGGTCCCCTTATGTGGCTGTGCAAGGCATTTGCAATCCAGATTTTATCCATTATTTCCATCTTTCTGTCATGGCTCTCCAGCCTGGAGTGGGAATTACCCTCATATTTCACTGTTGTCTTCTCCAGATACTCTCTGAACGTCCCATACCCTAGCCCTGTAGAAATTACTCGTTCTATTTCTTTCATCAACAAAGCTGTCTCCTTCCACCTCTGTTCTTAAATTCAGGTGTCCCGCATCCTTCAATGACATGAGCCCTATACATGCATCTCCCTGAAAGAACATGTGGACTTGGTTTTTTTTTCTTTCACCCATATTTCTCTTTGACATTTATCTTTCTGTTTTGCATTAGTGCTCAATCTGTGCATGATTATTCTACACTACAAGACTCATAAATTTCTTAAAATCTAGGTTAAGTAACCCAAGACTCTTTCAAAGAACAGGCATGTTATCAATATTTTCTGGAAGAAAAATAGAAAATTTCCAACTTGGGGTAAAATTTCGCTTGAGGCAGAATCCAGCACGGCACCCTCACTTCACCCCATAGTTGTTGGACGTGCATCCGCCCTTGCATTTAGTAGAGAAGCTGGTAAGCTGCTTTAATGTGTCTGCATTTCCTGGAAGAATGTGACCTTCTTCCCCGAGGTTATGAATGCATTCCTTAAAGAGCTAGAAAGTGACAAGCTGCAAGTCTCAGTGGACCAGCCAGGCATCAGGCTGCTGCCACCACCAGAAACCAACACTTGTTTGACGCTTTTAGTACACTGAGTTTATTTTCTGACATTATGAGAAAAGAGGATGCTGTGAAGTAGCTGTTGCCGGGGGAAACAGCAGCATGGTGCCTGGCGTGGGTGTTGCTGGATATGCTTGAAGCAAATTCATAGCAACACTTGTATGGTAGCAAAATGAGACGATAAAATCCGGAAGTAGACTTTTGTTTGTAGTTTGCCTTTTCTTGATTAATAACCAGAACCCATAATCGTGACTGCGTATGCAGTGTTTCTATAGCCACACACCCTTATAGACTGTTAGGGTTAAGGGGAATTTTATGGTCAATTCAATCCTATACCCTCATAGCACAGGAAAAGACTGAGGCTTAAGAGGGTAGAATGACTTTCCCAAGAGCAACCATCATTTCAGCAAAAAATCACTTTTCCGCTTACAATGGAAGGTGAATCAGTGTGCAAGTTCCATGCCTTTCCTGTTTTCTTCCTCATGAAAATCTCTGTTTCCTCACAGAAAACAGTATTAGCTAAAAATAGACCATGTATATAACTAAAACCCAAACTTAATTAAATACAATAATAGCTTTTTTCACTTTTAAGAAATTTTATTGTTATTTACACTGTGTGTGTGTGTGTGTGTGTGTGTGTGTGTGTGTGTGGGTGGGTGTGTGTGGGTGGGTGGGTGTGTGTGTGGGTGGGTGGGTGTGTGTCCATGGAGACCAGAAGTTATAGGCAGTTTGGGGCTGCTAAAGGTGGGTGCTACAAGCTGAACTAGGGTCCTCTGAAAGAGCAACAAAAGCCCTTTTCTTCAGAGACATGTCCTCATCCCCAGTACTAAATTTTTATGCCCTAAGATTAATCAAATGTTTCTTAGATACAACACTAAAAGTACAAATGGGAAAAAAAAGCCAAAAGAAGTTTGTCAAAATTGACAACTTGTTAACAATTGGAAAGTGGGGAAAAAATCAACAAAATTGAAAAAACAAATGCATGCCATGTGAGACAAGGGAAATAAAACTAAATCATATAGAGAATTTTCACAATGATAATAAAAAATCCAATTAAAAGTCTGAAAATGACTTGAGTAGATATTTCTCTAATAAACACAAAGGAATGGAAATACTATATTACTAAGAAACGAATTTGAATCAAAACCATAGTAAGATACCATTTGATTTAGTTAATTTTCTGTTACTATCACAAATTCCTGGACTAGATAATTTGTACAGTGAAGACATGTAGTTTAGCTTAAGGATATGAGACTAGAAATCCAAGAACAGGAGGCTGCATCCAGGAGGGCCTTCTTCGGTGCCTCAACATGATAGAAATTTGGAATACAAGTGGGTGCCTTCAAAAGAGGCAAAGCAGGGTGAGGGTGGGGCTCACTTTACAACAGCTTACTGTCACAGGGATCAATCCAGTCACCCAGAAACAAGAATCAACACACTACCAGAAGGCAGTATCTTCATAACCTAGCCCTGAACCCCAGTTATTTTGTGATACTGGGGATTGAACCAAAGTTCACATAAAGACAAGTGATCCACCAAGGACCTGTTGCTCAGCAGCGCTTCTCCTCATCCTTCCGTTTTTATGACTGTTATTTTTTTACAGTCCAGTCATTGCTGCCCTCCTGGTCCACCCTCCCACAGTTTCTCGTCCCATTCCTCCTGCCCCCTCTCTCCAAGAGAATGCCCTCACCCCCGCCAGGCCTCCCCATTCCCTGGGGCCGCAAGTCTCTCAAGGGTTAAACGCTTCTTCTCCACTGAGGCCAGACCAGACAGTCCTCTCCTGTATATGTCTGGGGGCCTTGGACCAGTTCGTGAATGTTGCCTGGTTAGTGGCTCAGTGTCTGACACACATCAGGGGCCGTGGTTAGTTGAGACTGCTGTTCTTCCTATGGGGTCTCCCTGATTATTTAGAAATGTCATATAATGTACCCTGATCACACTTCCAAGTCTTCCCATGTCCACTTCCCAGCTCTTGTAACCTCCCAATCCCACCCCTCCAAAAGAAGAATGAAGCAAAAAATGGGTCTAATTTCTGTTGCCTGTAAACTCACTGAAGTTTGGTCAAACTCTCAGTGGCTAGCCTCTTCAAGAAAATTGCGTCCTTCGTTACCTGCACACCTACCAGAAGCCATCGGTTGTGGGAGCTACACTTGAGCATCCTTATCACAATTTTAAAGAGTTTTCTTCAGTGGCCTCCTGTCTGGGTTCAAATCTCTGTCTTTCCCCACTTTGTTGAGTTAGTTGCCAGAATCTGCTTAAATCATTAACTCCAAGTCATCGTGTTCCGGTCATGCAGCTAACAAGAGCTGGTCAGTGGATGCTTGTAACTGTACCAATATTAAAGTTAACCAGTGTTTTCAAAACCAAACTGCTTGTGGTCATGCAGACATGTGATTCTGAAAATGTTTAATCATTAATTAAATTAGCAGTTTGGCACCTGTGGCTGAAGATAGTGCAATTGCTTATGTTACATTTTATGTTTCTTGGTACAGTGCTTTGTCATCGTGAAAGTGATGGTACTTTATTGAAAATTAGGGCAGTGTAAAGGCAAAAATAGAAAGCCATTTATAGTACTGGGCTACAGAAATAATACCATTACTATTTTAATCAATCTACTTCTGGATGTCCTCTTTATGAAACTTAGTATTTATGACTTAATGACACTATAATTTTACTGCAGTGTAAACCAATATCCTGACTTATGCCATCTTTCTATTTTACTATTAAGTCTCTGAATGAGCTATCAACCATTTCAATCAAATGTTACTCTGCAGCTGTATATTGATTAAGTTATTCAGACAAGAAGTCATTTAAAAAGCAGAAGAGCCTAATGTATACCAAGAAATCAAAAAGAGCATTCTCTCAACCTTTAAAATGTCTTGTAAGTTCCCTATGGATGCCAAAACTGATAACCTTGAACCTGGTAGCCTAAAGCAGCTCGGAGATCTTACAGTGCAGGAGGTCAGAAGGCCAAAGTCAGCCTCACCAAGTCAAGGTATTGGCAAAGCTATGTCCTCGTAATTGCTCCAGGGAGAATATTTTTCCAGCTATTTTACTTCTGGAAGCTGTCTGTGTTCCTTGGCTCCTGGCCTCCATTTCTGTCATTTCACAGTCTGTTTCAAACACCACAGCTAACTCTGACTCTGTTTCCTCTTCAAGGCCCATAATGATAACATTTAACCCACTTGCCTAATAGCAACTTCTCCATCCCATGATCTGCAATGTGTCTTAGCTCACAGCAGGTAGCACTGGTGGGTATTCCTGTTCACAATGTGGACATCTTTAGGGAACATTAGTTTGTCAACTACAAATTTCATCAAATATATAGGTTACGTTGCACACAATCAATTAAACTATTTTTGAATTGTTGTCTTTGGTTTCTAGTATAATAGACTATTTTTTAGTAATTTGGTCAAAGTTGAATGGTGCCAAAGATGCCACCCAGTGTGTACTGCTGTGTATTTCACAGTGAAATATTAACATGAATAAAGAGGTATAGATTTATTTCCTGTATTACACAGGCTAAATGTGGTAACTGCCTGTGTGCATGAACCAATACTCATACACCCCATCTCCCACTTTAGAACCTCTCTCTCCAAATGAACTGTTCTTCTTTGCTACTTTTATAATTAGCCCCTTCAAGAGCACACATGATAAGGAAGAGATCCCCCTCCATTGGCTCATTTAATAATAATGGGGGCACATGACCCAGAATGATCTCCATCACTAGACAAAAGGAAGCTGAAGCATCAATCTTAAATGATTTAGTCAGCGTCTCTCATGTACTCCATGAGAGTCAGAATTGAGCACAGCTGTTCCACTCTCAGAACTCAAACCCATAACCACAGCACTGGACTCCTTGCTTCTCTCTGCTAAGGATGTTTTTGTCACTGTCTAGAAACATAGTGCAATGCTGTCTTTAATGTGCTATGATAGTATCTTAATATATGCTGTCTTTATAGTAGATTTGGCAAAGTAGAATCATCAGAAAGAGTTAAAGACTTAATAAATCATACCAGAACCACTGCCCACATGTGTGTAGTCATTCAACACAACACATGTGTGTGTTGTGATCATTATTTTCTATGTAGAGTAACGATAACAATGACAAAGGCTATTTGTTATCTGTGTATTTTGTTCTTGTAGGAAATACATACAAGTTTTTACATGTTTTATAGATACAGACATTCCTCCTTACATGATATTTACAGGGATATTGTTTGCAGGAAGGAAATGAGATGATAAATCAAGCCATCAGTCCATAAACTGTGGTCGGATGAGCGATCCATGGTTTACATGGTTGTCTTTACATACGGAAGATCCAGCTTCCTCTCCCATCCTTCTATTTAGCCGAGCAGATCATCTCTTTCTCACTAAGCTATCCCCTGTATTCCTCCATTATCCTCTGCAGATTTGGGACCAAATATGTTCTTTCAGTTTTATATTAGATAGCTTTTTTTTATCTGTCTGGCTATATTGTGGTTTTCCAAAAGATATCTGATTTCGATCAAAACCTGATCTGTCTATATATGCTTTTAAAATCCTTTTAAAATGCAGTTTATTATATTCAAAAACACGGAAGAGACAAAAATTCCCATAAAAGTGCATTTTGAATTTTTAAAAATTTTTTGATAAAACTGGTACCTCTTTGGATAAGTTAGCATGCCCAAGGTTCCTTATTAAATTTAATGATTGCTGAATATTTCTGGGCATAAAGTCTGTGATTTATTAAAATTCCAATAAACATAAATAATAGAAAACTCAAAATCGACAGGAAAACCAATAAAAAGAAATCTAGGCTTGGGGAAAGAAAGCATCATAACGAAATATATACAAAATAGACATTTCCCATTAAAAACAAAACTCCAATATTTGGAGCTGGAGAAGTGTCACAGTGGTTAAGATGGCTTGATAACTCTTCTAGGAGACTCAAATTCAGTTTCTATCACCTACATTAAGTGGCTCACAACTAGGTGTGAGTCCGGCTCCAGGAGATGTGTCAACCTCTCTAGTGCACACACACACACACACACACACACACACACACACACTGAATTTAGACTATCTCATTGACAATTTAAATGTCACAGATTATTAATCGGCATTTTACTCTACTCCAGCACTGATGAGGCTAGGGCTGGGTTATATCTTTAAGAGCAGCCTAGGTCAAAGAACAAAGTCCTGCTCTCTAAATGGTTTTTCCTTATTTTTACTGTTGGCTGTGTCCGCTACACAAATTTACGTGATCGCTATAGCTTGGTGTACATTTCTGTTAAAAAATACTAGCTTATTTTTAAAAAATTGGGGGAAGATTGGGAAGAAATGTTGGTTCTCTCTATACACATCACAAGTTAGAAAAGAGCTATGTTTTTTCCAAAGGAGAAGGATGAAATTAGAAAGCTAAAGGCACAGAGGCTAACAAGCAGCTGATATAGTGACCATTCGCCAGTGCGTTCATTTATTGTTTGTTCAGTCCTTGCTGTGTGCTAGCCCTGAACAGAGTGAAGATGAGCTTTCTGCTACATGGAGCCAACGGGCCAATGAATGAGGAGATAGCACATTATTTAAATTAGGTACAGATTTCACATTGAATAATTAGCTTTAAATATGCCTCAGTTTAGAACTTGAGGCAAGTATGGTTGCCATTGTCATAAGACTTTTCATGGAACTATTGCGGTATACCGATGAAGTGACATTGGGTAAAGTACATAAAGGACCCTCATTGTTGACCTAAACAGTTAACCTCTCTAAAGGGAGAAATGACTCTACCATTCTTAAATTGTGCACTCCAGCTTGGTTTAGAAATTGTAAAATAATTCCACAATAACACTTAAACACAAAGTTGAAGCATCTACCTTGTTCTTTGAGACTCTTTTAATTTTTTGGGTATATCTGCCATATGTGGAAGTGCCCAGGATTTTTGATGTACAAAATCATAGAATGTTAAAGGAAAAAGAAACCCCAGCATGCGTGCAAGTAGATGACTTTGTGACCTTCCCCAACGTAAGCCTACAATTTCCCAACTGGTCACATCAAGTGCATTTTATGCAGACCTCTATGTTAAAAACCTATAAGGACTTTGCCTTTCACTCTGTAGTAAAGCTGTTTATGGGGATATAGAAAATAACAGCATAGTTATCCATGTTAACATCACAGAATTTCTTGTAACAGTATATTCATTGGTATTCTGATTATATCATTTTAGCTACTATAAAACCCAGATAAATAAAAAAGGATCAGAAACCTCAGTACCAAAAGCATCCATGAGAAGTGTGATTCTGACTCAACTTCAGAGTCCAATCCTGTGGGGATAAAGAGACTAGATAGCACAACCTTTTGCTCATTCTTTGCTCAGACTGTGTGACAGCCGGACGCAAAGCTGTCACTCCAGCCCAGGACTTCTCAGCCTGGTGTGCAGTCTCCACCACACAAATGTCATTTGGGCCACTGAACACTCTGTTGGCTACCTAGCCCCAAAAATATTTGTGAAGAACAAGGACTAGTGGGGAAGATGAAGCGAACATGGGCAGCTGTGACTCTCAACTTTCCCTGGCAGTCTACAGTGCCACCAGGAGGGAAGCCAGAGACACAGGGCCCAGCTGCTGCTGTGTGGGAGGACAGCATGTTTACCATGCTCTCTATCTCACTCACTCTGCAGCTGCTGTGCGAGGAGTTGGGAAGACATGATCATTAGCAAACCCGTGCAGTAAACAGAGAAAGACGTTCCAGAGGGCCACAAATCTTTATCTTGAAGTGGCACATTTCTTACCACCAAATCTTGCTTTTAAGGTATTTCTTAGTTCAGTCGTTAAGAAAACTCAAGCGAGGAAATGAGACACTGAAATAAATTAGTTCTTGTTTCTATTCTTAGAGAAGGTAAAAAAAAAAATAACATTCAGTTCTCATGAGCTCCTGCAAGGGAGGTAAAACATCAAAGCTAGTAGAAATGCCGTTACACTCTTCTTTAAAAAAAAAAAAAAGCAACATTATTAGGTGGTAGCTGACAGAGCTTTAACAAAACATAAGTAGAGGGGCTGGAGAGATGACTCAGCTGTTTAAAAGCCTTGGCTGCTCTTTCAGGCGTCCTGAGTTCAATTCCCAGGAACCACATGATGGCTCACAGCTCTCTATTATATGATCTGATGCCCTCTCCTGGTGTGTCTGGAGACAAGTACAGTGTACTCATATACATAAAATAAATAAATAATTCGTTAAAAAGCAACAACAAAATCGTAAGCAGAGTATATTATAAAATGTTATTTCATAGAGGACCAGCAAGATGGCCCAATGGGTAAAGGAGCTTGCTGCCAAACCCAAAAACCTGAGATCTATTCCAGGACCTCACATATAGGAGAGACCCAGTCCCCTAAGTTGCCCTCTGATTTCCCCCACACACTGTAAAATAACACTAAGAAGAAGACACTATTCAGATGTCTATGGTTCTAATAGGCTAGAAATTTATTATATACATCACTAGATAATTTGGGACATCATGTAGAGTTCATGGTGATTCCTTTTAAATGCAGTCATCAAAATAAGATTCATTTAATAGCTGCCATCTTTCATTTATTTTGCTGCTTGGTATATGTTCACTTAAATTCCCAAAACTAAAGTGTTTCTAATTTAACGAATTAATTACTACATTTTACTAGTAAGAATTATTAAACATACTGAATAAAATATCTTTTATTTCATTGAGCTTTCTACCACATTCCTTCTTGATTACTATATCCTAACT
Organism: Rattus norvegicus; assembly: GCF_021556685.1. Classification (NCBI taxonomy): domain Eukaryota; kingdom Metazoa; phylum Chordata; class Mammalia; order Rodentia; family Muridae; genus Rattus; species Rattus norvegicus. The sequence continues at coordinate 86,366,128 of NC_141550.1, forward strand.
GATTATTGTAATAATCAGTTAGCCACACCACTTTCCCCATCCAATTTTGTATGCTCTGTGAAGAAGAAAGAAAGAAAGAAAGAAAGAAAGAAAGAAAAAACCAGCCAGCCAGCCAGCCCCAAGTGTGTGTACATAGAAAAAGTGATTACTGTAGTCAAACAATGTATGAAATGTATCATTTTACTAATTATTTTTGTGTGTAATTAGTGCAATTACCATTAAACCTTAAATAGATAAAATGTGTGCTAGCATATTAATTTCATTCAACATTACACAAATTTAAAAATGTCAAAATATTCTGATCATTTCAAAAGATCTATTTTTGTCCTAGTCTGCCTGGGAGACATCGCATGAAATGTTTAAACAGTGTAAGCGCATAGGCTTCATGGTCTAAATTGTTTTTATCAGGCTCTTCCCTAGTTGTGTGACTAAAACATAGACTCGAGTACACAAGTACTTTGGGGTAGAGACCAGCTCTGCTTTTACCATCTCTGTAGTCAAAACTACTGAGAACTAAATCTGCCAGCTCTCTTTCTCTTGATTTAGAAACACATCGGTACTCCAAACAAGAAAGACTTTATAAGAGCAGTTTCTCGAGGAACTTGGCCTGTCTTACCATCGAAGCAAGAAGCACTAACTCACATTTGATTTTACTAGAACATTTACGACCACAGTAGCATTGTCTTGTCTGTTGGCCAAGTCACTGGGTAGTACTGAACCAGCTTGTTTCCAAAACCCACTGCAAATTACTCTTGTTTAGAGTAAATTGCCTGTCCGATAGCAATTTATTACTCAATTAAATGTTTGTGCCCATTAAGAACCCTCAAAAGGCAGTGAGAAGATTCTGTCAGTGACTGTGTCAGGTACTTGCTGAGTTGAATTTGGGTCTTTGTAGAGGATGTGGAATGGTGTTAATTCAAGAGCCCTGTGAATGATAAAAATAGAGTTTAAGTTTTCATTTGCCTGTCTGAAATATATTTTCAATCAATTCTTCTGACTACTCACTGCTTCCTCAGTGAGACCAAGAATTGGTTACAGATAGAGACTGGGAGTCCAAAAGTCATGCGATCTGGAAAATCCCCAGTTCTTAGGTGGCAAAGAAAGGGGCCTCTTGATTAGTAAAACGAGAAAGGACTCTGAAGTAACTTCAAAATATGGACTCCACATAACTGGGGAAATAAATTTTCTAATAAGAGAATTGGAAATATCAGAAGGCAAAGGATTTAGGAAGGAAACTGAGGGGTTAAGTGTAGGTTTGCTTTTAGTTTATGATCAAATCTCAGTTGGATCTTTTCACAGAAACAACAAGAAATGAAGGTAGGACCAGCTGAAATGAGAAGAAATAATAAAATGTGGAAGAATATATCATCATTCTGCCAAAGGAAGGGGAAAAATGAAAAGTTCAGAAGCAGAATAAAGTTCTGATGGGATGTTACAGGAGAAGGGAGGAAGCTAGGCCTGGTGACAGGAGGAACACAAATTTGAGATTGCTTTGAGGGGCTGGGGATTTAGCTCAGTGGTAGAGCGCTTACCTAGGAAGCGCAAGGCCCTGGGTTCGGTCCCCAGCTCCAAAAAAAAAAAAAAAAAAAAAAACTGAGATTGCTTTGAGCTCAGTAAAAGCTGAGGTAAGGGGATGGGGGAAGAAGAGGAGGGGGGAAGGAACCGTGGAGAAAGAGTGAGTGTCTCAAAGGGTGTAAAAGGAGAAAGTGACAGCACCACCTGCTAGCTGACACAAGAATATTGGACAGAAATAACAAGTATGCAAGAGAGAAAGAAATTTCAGATAAGAAGAAAGCATGAATTCTAAGTGAAAGTAGGCTGAGTGGTACAGGATTAGGGGAAAACAGGAAGTGAATTTGGGAACTGAATGGATAATTAGTGGGTGTACTGTGAGAATGCTACAAGCAGGCAATAGTCTAAGCACTGATGTTCTAAGTGAAATTAAACTAACATTCTTTGAGGTTGGACTAAACTGGATAGGTGACCTTTTCTGCACTAGCTGTAGGAGTTTAAAATTCGGAATCCAAAAATGTAATAGATAGGAATTTTTGATCAAGGTACTGAAGCTTTATCTGGAATTACGTGTCAAATGAATGAGTGGGCAACTTGTGAGTTGATTGAAAACGTTCCAGGTCTGACAGAGTGTGAGGTAGAGATTGGGTAAATGGCAGAGACTAATGACAGTCAATCTTGTGCCAAACGATATAGAGCAGTAGGTTTGTGTGACCCTAAGATCCCCAGGTGACTGCTTTGAGGTGACGTTACACGAGGTCAAATAAATTCAAAATGCTCTGGAAGAAACCTTGAGGTAGAAAAGGTTATTAAAGTTACTGAAAGGGACAATCAAATTAGACAAAATGAGGGGCTGACAGTTTAGGAGACTGGGAATATGAATACGCCCCCAATTAGTAGGGGTGGGTGGCCCGTCAGTGGCGAGCTTCACCCCGGCAACTGTTGATATTCCTTCTGTTCATGCAACTGTCTCTATTGAGTCAACTTCAAATGAAAGGCTTTTCCTCGATATGCCGAATATTGTTAGTTAGTGGGTATTTGATCTTATACTCCTTCCATTCTTACCGCTGTGGTTTGGTTAACATTTCTTTAAGCTTTACATGCCAATGAATGACTTTCCCTAAACAGAGTCTGTATGCTCTTAGCTTAGCAGTGTGTTTCAAATGGCTGTGTGAAAATGGTAACTTCATTGGCTGACTGAATGCATTCTTTGATGGTCGTTATCACCATGCCTTGTTAGGGCATCAAAGAGTCTAGTAGTGAATGAGAGAGTCATGAACATCACATTTCATTCAAGATTACAAAAGATGTCTTATAGAGTAAACATTCTGCAGATTAACAACAGCATTCATTATGAGTCTCCTTGTCTGTATCATTTTGTTTTTCTTGTAGACTAAGGCTTGGGCCCAGGTACAAGTAATAAGAGGAAGCTTTGTCTGTTTATAGGGGGTGCATTTCTGGGTAATATTTAAAATAAGATTAACTTTTTGATGGCATTACATGCCAGAAATTCTAAACTATAGTAGGGAAAACTATTTTTTGCTGGAAAAAAATTATCAAGTTAATTGCTAAAGTGTAGAGCCTGCTACCCTGGGGTTTTCCTAACCCAGTGTCGATAGGAACATCAGCTTAGCATAGTTTCATTGTTTGCCCATGAGTAAGTGAATTGCTTTACAGCTGCTTATCCTGGAATACCCAGTTGTATATTTGGTCCCTAACTTTGTGACAAGCATCCATTTAGAAAGTGAGTTTGGAGTACTTAGGATCCTTGGTACTTGTTTTAAGTACAGAGTTATCTTTAGCCCATGAGATTGTACTCTGTACATTTGCATGGGATTTCTAGACTTGAAATGAAACCTGTTGGCCTCACAATTGTGTATATGAAAATACAGGTCTCACAGCATTTGATTTAATTGTTTTACAACAGTCACCCTCTGAGTTTGGTGGAGCTCACTTACTCGGCAATGCCCTTTCGTACCTGCAACATCAGGAATATGCATCACAAGATGCACATTTAGTTCTCTGAGTTCTTATTTTATGTGACAATTTTTTTCTTGTTTGACTCAATTGTCAATTTGACACGTGCTGCCTAGAGTCCTCTGAGGAAAACCTATACTGAGGAACTGCATAAATCAGATTGACATATATCTCTTGATTATTCATTCATAGAGGAGGGACCATCCCACTGGAGGTGGCACCATCCATAAGCAGGTAGTCCTGCACTCTGTAAGGGAGCTGACTAGGCACAGACTTATGAGCAGCATTTCTCTCTGGCTTCTCCCTCAAGTTTCTACCTTGAGTTCCTGCTCTGACCCCTCTCAGGGATGCACCTTCTATCTCCTAAGCCACTTTTTGTTGAAGTGTTTTATTACAGCAACAGAAAAGAACCTAGAAAAATACCTTTTTTAGAGTTTAGCAGCTCTTGTCACTTGGGCCTTACGATATCTAGAGAGAACAGGAAAAATAGGCTCTGTAAGATACATCCACAGACACTACCACAGTGTTTCCAGAGTACATCAGGAAAGACTGAGAAAACACCAGAAATATCTGAAATAGCACAGCAGGGTAAGAAGGGACAGCTGATTTGCACATGGGCGTCTGGACCATTTTCGTAGGCATAAACAGAAATGGAGGGTTTGTATGAGTAAAGATGATAAATTAAGTGGCACTCCTGATTGAGGGAATTCCCCAGACAGTTTCAGAGAGGGGATGATAGATATGGATGAGGAACAGTAAGAAGATAGTGGGAAGTGCTCAGGCTCACTGATCACTGGCTCTCTGGGGAACATTTATCAAATGTGTTTGCCTGAGCCCAGCTTGTGAGCATGTAAGTGAGGTCATCAGGGCCTTTCAGTATCAGTTATGTTTTGACTTTCACCTCTCAAAGTGATTTTAATTTCAGTCTGCTTGGAAACCACTTCACAGTGAAAGAAAATAAGACGTTAAGTGCCTGAGATGTAGGAGTTGAAAGCATTCCTCCACACACTGAATGTCTGGACTTGGAATGAGCTGACTTAGCAATTAGGAGCACTCACTGCTTTCGCAAAGGGACTAGGGTTGGTCTCAACACCCATGCCGGGCAGATCACAGCTCCCTGGAACTTCAGCTTCTCAGGGGATATGGTACTCTCTTTTGGTCTCTGAAGAGAACAAACACACACACAGACACACACACACACACACACACACACACACACACACACACACAGAGAAAGAGAGAGAGAGAGACAGACAGACAGAGACAGAAAGAGAGACAGAGACAGACAGAGACAGAGAAACAGGAGATGGATTACAAATAAAAAATAACTATGAATTGAAAAGAGTTAATTTAGTAGCCAGTGGGAACTCATTTTCTTTATACTTTCAATACATTAGCTTTGGAGAAAAAAGATCATACTGCATGATTTTGCACTGTTAATGAATTTTTTTAGACACTCTCATTTTTATCTGCGCTGGTGATACTTATTGCTAATATTTCTAGATCATCTAGAGGACAGTTCTAGAAGACAACTTCCAAATGATGAAAAACTAAAGGAAGAAAAGCAGAAAATATATAAAACATTGGGCAATCAAGTCACATAGGTATTGATCTATTGCTCACAATTCATGGCCATTTCTAGTAAATTACTGTAAGATACTCCTTTTTTTTTTAAGGAAAGAAAAATCTATAACTCATGAGGCAGAGACACTGCCTCAAACAGAAGTCTTGTATTTTAACTAGATGGCAAGTTTCACTGGCTGGAACTCAGGGCCAGTATTTTTAAACAGCTGGGTGGCCAAATAAAATACAGGACACTTAAACATATTTGAATTCCAAACAAAAGTGAGTCATATTTTGTTTAAGTTTTTGGGATTAAACATAGTTTGAAAGGTGACTTGTTTATCTGAAATTCAAAGTTAACTGGTGTATTTTATAATTGTTATGTCTTCAAACTTCAGCCTGGTAACTTGCTAAGCCAAGAAATACTCAATACAGAATAAGGGAAATAGTGAATGGCTATGTTTCAAGGTATGAAAAACAAAAATATACCCTTCCTTTTCCCAGTCAACGTTTATCAAAGGGAAATGTTAAAGAGCCAACTTGGAAGCCCAAAAAAATGTGTGTTTAGATCCCTGGTCAGTCTGTGTGCCGAGTGCACAAGGTTAAAGGTTATATTCGTTCCCTCGTCTGCGATGCTGTTCTTGTTCTAAGGTACCATCCAGAATCCTCACCCGTGATCTTAGGGGGTGCCTCATTGTGCAGCAACCACAGTACCAGATGATTAGGAATGCAGAGTCCTAGGCCTCTCACACCTGCACACGGGCTCCTTTGAGTTTAGTAGGCACAGAAGGAGGCATGAAGACTTAAAATCAAAGCTTGCAGACGTGCTTAATGAAAGAAATCATACAGTTTTTTTTTTCATTTAAGAAAAGAAGGAAATCGGCTGTTGGCTCCTCAGAGACCAGTGAGTACCTGGTGAGGTTGTACTACTGAAAAGAGACTGTGATCTTAAGAGAATATACAGCATCTGTTTCCATCAGTTGCTCGGTGTGGCTTCTCCGATGACAGTTATGCTAGGTTCCTGTCTGTGAGTATAGCAGAATATTATTAAGAGTGTCAAGGGTGGGCCCCCTGTCATGACATGGGACTCCAGCTGGACCAGTCATTTGGTTCAATATTCCAACGATTTCTCTCCATCTTTACCCCTGCACATCTTGTAGGCAGGACAAACAGTGAGTAGAAGGTTTCGTGGTACATGCATGGGACTGACCTAGACACTCTGCACATATGTAATTGATTAATTATGCTGTGGTGCAGCTTGGTCTTCATGTGGGACTCCTAACAGCAGGATCAGGGGCCATCTCTGACCCTGTTGCCTGCCTTTGGGACCCTTTCCCCCTACTGGACTGCCTGATCTAACATCAATAAAAAAAGCTCCAGACTTACTGCAACTTGATATGTTAAGGCTGGTTGATATCCATGGGAGATCTCCTTTTCTCTACAGAGAGAGGGAAGAGGAGTGGATAAGGGTAGTGAAGTGTGGAAAGGACTGGAAAAAGAGTGCAGGGGAAGACTTCGATCAGGATGCAAAGTTTATTAATTAATTAAAAGCATTGAAAGATTTTAAGAGAAGAGTAAGTTGAAACCTCTCTGTTCTTCAGTTTCTTTCATTTTTCAGATGAGGAAACATAACAAGGACCCACTTCCTTTCCCTAAGCCTTGTGTTAGGGAGTGACCCCAACCACTTTCCACTTCTGCTCACAGTGGAAAGCAATACGAAATAGCAAGGCCTCAACTTTGTGCTTATCAAGGACCACTGTGCATACAGGCATCTTTTTTCTGGGCCAGGACTTTCACATTTACTCTTTTCTTTAACCTCAGTGCTGATTATTTCCTTTCCAAGGCTATTTAAGCCCTGAGAGTCCTGTCTGTGTCCTCTGTGCACCTGAGAGGTCTCCAGGCACAGTTTTGTGCACACTGCTAGCTGAGAGTACCCCACAGGTTTGTTTGTGGATATTTCAACTAATTATCTCGCCATGGACCATTGAGACAGATTTGGAAGACTGTCAAATTAATAGTACTGAAGGAGTAATTAAGGAGAATTCTGCCTACCTGACTTACTCCAGTGCCCACAAATCACTGTGAACACTTTCTTCTGAATGTAATTAATCACATAAATTCTCGGAAACAAAATGAAAGGTCACCCACACTTTGTACCCCATGGTGTCTGAGGGCATGATACCCTGGTTGTCTGTAATAGATTTATACTACATTCTGGTTTGAATGTGGGGGTTCCAACATGCATTCTGCTTTACCAGCAAGTGAGCCTGTAGTATCTGCCAGATCCCATAACACTTTGAAATGGCTGTTCTTAAGACAATCAATTTGGCAATGTCTGGGTCTCCGAGAAGTACAAAGGATCTCTTCTCTATGTGGCTGATTCTCTCATCAGACATGTGAGTTCACCGGGGGGAACAAATCAATGCCCAGACTTCCAGTCCCCTCTGTGCACTCCCACCTCAGTCCGCTAGGTAGATGTTCTGCATTGCAGCAGCAACACTAAGGACTTTACTATGAGATCATACACTTGTGCAGTTAAAGCCATAGTTAACTATTATCTGCCTCTAAGCAGATAGTGACACAGCTGCAGACAGGTACAGAAAAGAACTCTTGTGAAGCCTGATGAAAGTAATCTTATATATTTAGGATTTTTATAATAAACCAAGACAGGAGGAACAATAATTCAATAATCACAACACAGAGGTATAAATCAATAAGGAAGAATAAAGATGATAGATTCTTGCAGGAGACATGAAATACAAGTCAAAGATAGGAAAGAAGGATCCAAAGACATCACATGACTTATTCGCCATAATGTGATTTCGGAATGGCATTGCCTATGTCTTCGTGAAGTCTTATAAAGGACAGCAGATTTTTGTCCATTTGAGTTATGAGATAGAGGTATCAAGGGAACTATGAAAGAACAGAATAATTTTTTAAATAGAATTAATTTCTTCCATTTTAAATATAGATCGATTTTGTTCATATATATCCCACGCATGCTAGAAATGACAGCATAAGATTTTTATCATTTCATTCATGAAGCAAAAATTTTTAGGGTGTGGAGTCTTCCATTTGTGGAATTCTGTCAGTGCTACAAATATATTTCAAAAATTCAGGTTTTCAGCCTGTAGTATTTAACTTATATGTCTTCTAACATATTCCAACATATTACTATGAGAAATGCCATATCCTTTATAAGATTTAGTTTTGCACAAATGAACAATATCTCGGATAGTTTTTCGTCGTGCTTTATCTATTTCAGTCATCCTTACTAATGAGATGTAGGAGGGTGGTGAGCAACTAGATAAGCAAATCATGTGTGACAAGGGACCTTAAGGGATTCCAGATCGTCATTAAGTCTTTCTGACTTTGTGCCTAACAGTGATAAGTCAAGGAAGTACTCTCTCCAGATATGTTTTAAATTTTTCCAAAAATAAACTGGGGAGGATCCCTGAGCAAGCACGCTGTCCCACATGTGCACAGCCCCCGGGGAGGATCCCTGAGCGAGCATGCTGGCCCAGCATATGCACAGCCCAATTCATTCTCAGGCACTAGTAAATAAAATCAAATTACTGACTTCCAAAAAGATGACCTCACATGTAGCACATGTGCAGTTTGGTCTTCGTGTGGCTTCCCCAACAACTGGAGCAGTGGTTGTCCCTGATTCTGTAGATCCTGTTCCCTAAACTGGGCTACCTTTCCTGGCCTCAGTGGGAAAAGATGTGCCTAGTTCTGCAGGAACTTGATGTGCTTGTGTGGGTTGGTACCCAAGGGGCATCCCTCTTCTCAGAGCAGAAAGGGAAGGGGAAAGCAGGATGTGCTGTGTGAGGCAGGGGCTTTTGTTGGGAGTTGTGATCAGGATGTAGATAGATAGATAGATAGATAGATAGATAGATAGATAGATAGATAGATAGATAGATAGATAGATAGATAGATAGATAGAAAAAAGAGTAAGGTAAAAGTAAAGTCATTTCAGAACTGTTGGCTGAGATATGTTTAAACTATTGAATTTTAAGAAGTAATTTCAGGGCTGGAGAGATGGCTCAGCCGTTAAAGGCTAGGCTCACAACCAAAAATATAAGAAGTAATTTCAACCACAGGCAAAATTGACTTTGTGAGGAGATCGATTTCATGTTAATCTTTGCTGCTTCTTCCTAGTTTTGCTAGTTTATAGAAAATGCAAATGAATATAAGGCAAAAACCATACTTAGGACCCTGTACTACTAGTATGCAGCTTTCATGAGGGTCACCCTCAGCAGGCTTGTCACCTGTACATCTTGAGGTACAGGAATTATTTTGTCTGGTGACCCTTGACAGCTGGACACAGGGACCGTTAAGCTCTTCTCCCTTTTACAAAAATAGAAATGAAGGAAAGAATTAACAATGCCGTTTGTCTGGGGAAGACATGGCTTTAGAGAAGCCCAATTCTGAAGCTATGGAGAACTATAAGTAGTAAACCACAAGGCTTATAGCCTTTTCCCTAAAGTATATAGTAGCCATGAGTTACAGTACCCATGTCCAGAGAGAGACTCGGTATATGCCTGTCAAAGGTAATCTTCAGGCCCACTGCAGGTGCTGTTCCCGTGGTATGTTTAATGTCTTCTTCGGGGTAGCAAGGAATATCCAGCGTCACTTACCTCATGAGCTTTAATCAGCTAATAAATGTCAGACTTTCTGACCACATGGTGTTGTGGTGGCAGTGTATAATATTATTAATAATCAGAATATAATTACCTCAACTGGCACTTTTCCAGAACATAAAACTAATACTCATTCCTGCTTGATGTGAAATACTTTCCTCACAGCCATTAATCATTGACGTTGGCGTGTCATTAGCAAATCTAGCAAGAGCAAGATACCAAGTGTCGCTCTGTGAACACTGATATTTAACCTCTTTTGCATTAAAAGTCTTTACATAGGAATAAGATTCCCTCAATATTTATTGCCTTATGTACGCCAAAATTGCAGGCACTTTGATAAATGGGGTAATCACTTCTAATGTCACTGTGGCTATGAAATGCATTTTAGTGTCTTCTCTAGCTGTAGATTAATAATTCATTTCAGCACATCTATTTCAAAATCACTGTGGGTTTACTTGAAAGACGGAGCACTGGAGAGAAAGGCTCCTCTTGTCAATACAAATAGCCCATGTTTTAGAATTAGTGTCTACCATTCAATATTATCTTGATAGGCTTACGTTTGCTCACAACCTTTGGTGATGGGTCCCATTTTTAAGATTTGACACCTTTAATGTTTGAACATAAAAGTCATAAATAGAAGTGCTGAGTTTAATAAATGATTTCTCAAGTCTGAGAGAGATTCCCTCTGTCTTATCTGCTAGGAAATCTAACAGCTAATTGAAACCAACTCATAGGAATAGTTAGAGAGTTTTATGGCTGTACTTTTTTAATGAATTAATGACAAGGGAAATGATATTGACATTGACTTGTAAAAAGAAGATTCTACATCTAACATCTGGGTTACATGTGGAATTTGAACCTTTAATCCCAGCACTCCAAAGACACAGGTAGCCATTTCACAAGTTCCAGGCCATTGCGAGATACATAGAAGATTCTGATCACCAAAACGAAACAAACAAACTAAAATCAGGCTTGATTCCCAGAACGTATCAGGTAACTCACACCTTCCTCTAACTCTGCTTTCGGGACATCAGGAAGACTCTTCTGGCCTCTGTGGTCACCTGCATTTATGTGCACAAGCTCATGTGGGCACATATGTATATTCAGAAATAAGTAAGTAAATATTAAAATCATAGTTCATCTTGTTGTCTGTGGCAGACATAAATGGTTATAAAGCTCTCATTAAACCTTGCCTTTCAGAAACTTACAACAGGCTGCTATCTCATAGGCATCAGAAGAACCAAATGGAGGCTCAAGACTCAGAGACCTTATAGAGGTGGCGTACCAATTCCAGTGGGGTTTATTGCTGTAGATCACTTATTGGATGCATTAAGAAGCTAAGCTAGGATAGTAAAGAAAATATTCTAACTTACATGTAACAGGCTGGGCTCGAGCTTCGGATCCTCCTGCCTACCCCTCCCTGAAGCTAAAATCACAGGAATGCACCACCTATGCTTGCCATACATGATGCTGGCAATTAAAACTTGGACTTTGAGTACAGCAAGCATTCTGCCAACAGACCCTGGTAAATATATATCTCTTGATAAGTGCTGACTGAGATACTCATTGTTGCTGTATTTTCCTGGTTTAGAGACGCCCAAGCAGATGGCCAGCAATGAAGTTTCGAAGAGGATCGGGACATCCTGCCTATGCGGAAGTTGAACCAGTTGGAGAGAAAGAAGGTTTTATTGTATCAGAGCAGTGCTAAGATTTTAGGACAGAGCAGCACCAGTACTGGCTTACAGGTGTTAAGACTAAAATTTTGCTTATGCGTTTAAGAAAACAGACACACACCCACCACCACACATAAAGGAGCCCTAAACTGCTGTAGACAGAAGGGCGACGAGATTTCTGGACAAGCCCAGCCCAGGAACGTTGAAAGGAAAACTCAGACTTGTACAAGACACCATGTACACTGAATAAAGAATTCCCTAGCGGAATGACATTCATGGTTCACAAGGAACATCTCCTGTGGACTTGCCAGGAGTGTGACGAGATGACGATGCTTTTGGTTTAGGTGCAGGGTTGCAAAGGGATCAAGGAAAAAAATATGATAATAAATAAAGCTTTAGTTCACAAGGGATCTACACCTTTGGTTCAAATGTTCTTCTCTGACGTCTCAAAGATAATCACGTTCCAAAGCCTGAACGCTTTCACTGCAAAGAGCAATGGTGAATTTTCAAGATCACAGGGAACAGTAGCTCGCACAAGAGCAAAACCGAACATGAAAGGAGGTTTTTCTATCTTTTCCAAACAGACTATCGGCAAAAGGATTTTATGTTGCGCTTTAGATGCCATTGTCCAGACAAGTTCATTACTTTGCAGGACGAATTGTTCATCTGTTCAGAAGTTCAAACTATGCCTGCCTCTTCCTTGGTAATGAATAACCTTCCTGTGAGCTGTGACACAATTTCCAAATGTTAAGCTAAGGACTAGAGAGGAGGGAGTAGCCAGTGAGGTTTTCCATTCTCTCACTGCAGAGTAAAATGAAATTTGCTTCCTAAGGTGCTGCTTCTCTCCCACCTGGAGTCCCATGGAGCCTCATTTGCTCTTGGCTAATGAAAACAGACAGAAATCAGAGGAAGATTTGTGAGAGCATTTTTTTGAGACAAATATCTTAAGAAATGTTTTTTTTAAAAAATATCACTATGTCTGTATGAAAAACCCATTTCATTGTCAATCCCTGTATAAGAAGCCATTCAAGTCATCATATCCCTGGTGATAGAAAGAAAAAAAAAGAATGAAATAACCCTGCTGAATCACACAGTAATTTTCTTTAAAGCACATAGTAGTTACATAAATATATATATAAATATATTTTTGTTTATAACTAACACAAGGCAGGCTCTTGTGGCTCTATAGAGTGTATTTTGTCATCAAGACAAAAGAAATGCAAGATGCATCACTGGTCCCTTCCATAACATTGTAAGATACTCCTCACTATTTTTATGTGACTTCCAGAAGTGGGTCAGTTGGCCACAGCATGTATCATTTTACCGCTTCTTACATCCCCTGTACCATGTACACCAACCCCTCCCTCCTTGACTCCAAGAAGCAGTTGTAAATGTCCCTCGAGTAGAGTGTTCATTTGTACCCTGATTGCAAGCCGAATACTTTGGGAAATTCCCCTAAAGTACAGAAAGGAAAGGTCACCAGACAAGGAGGTAAGCGGTTAATGGAAACCATATCCCTAAACATGAGTTCACATGGCTCGCCCTGTAAAACATTCGCATTCTCTGCCAAGGAAAGTCCGGGTTCTTACAAGGTACAGCATTCACCGTTTGCAGATTCAGGTTTCACAAAACCAAGATCCTTACCAGTCGCACCTCACTGACAGTTTACAGTCTGTGTACAATGTCTACACTGGACAGCGGAGTGTCACGTGTCATCTGCCATAAACAAGGTTCTTTTCTGTCGCATGTATTTTGCCTACACTTTGTTCTTGCAGATACTTCCAAGTATTTGACGATGGCAACTTGTCCCTGACCTTAGTTTGAAATGTCAGAAAAGAACAATGGAAGAGCAACCTGGTTGCAGGATGTGATGACAATCTGTGCCGCAGCTATTTTCGTGCCGTATGCAGTATCTCGGTTTATTCTTGTCAGTACAGTTTTGGTGAGAGAGCAATAACCAAATGACTTGCCAATATAATTGGTGCAACTGGTATTCTACAGACACATATGCTACACGTGGACAACTTCCTTTTAGGGCAAGACAAGGATGCTTTCACGAGCTTTGGCAGTAATCATGGCTTCCAAGAGCAAGGGATTAGCAGCAGCCTAGATCTCTTAGCATATTTATATTTCACTCCTTGCATAATTCCTTTAAACAGTAACGTTAACCTTATATTCTTCAAAGCCCATCCTCTAGTTTAGACTTAATCGATAGTTTTGGTAAATGAATGCACAAGACAAGACCCTCTAAATCGTTTAGCATACCAAAGCACTCAGTAACAAGAGAAAGGCAATTGGAAGCAAAATGATGCAAAGTTGTGTGGAAATGTTCAAAAATAATTGAGAGAGAATAAGAAGTTCTGCTTTGCATGAATCCACAAGAAGTAAGAAGAAATATTGGGAGAGTCTCTTCCTGCTATAAAATTCTAGTTCTGTTTGTGCTTCTGGTTTGTTCTCAATTCCTGTTTTCTTCAGATGAAGGGTATAGAGGGTTTCCAAAAACTTCAAAAAGGAGTCCAGTGGAACGGACTTTGTTTGAATTATGCATTACAAAGGGTAGACACATGCACCTTAGTCAATATTCTGTGAGAATGAAGGAAGATTGCCAATGGTGTTTTTATAAGACGACCAACAATGTAATGCATACAACCTTAGAGGAAATCAGAGAAACGGTTTTACAAAGGAACTCATGAGTGTTGCCTTAATTATTTGTAAGAATAGTAATCAGTGATCAGACTTACCAGTCCACCAACAAGATGTTACAGGCCACTTATTGGCATGTTTGTGAATGGTTGAGACCTTGTGGGACATTAACAAATAGAAAGAGAATGGTTAAAGACAAAGGACAACTGAGCACAAATGTTTTTATGGCAAGGTTTATAGGGTATTTAGTAGATTCTCAAATCTAGAGTAGTGCTGTCTACACTACTGACCAGTTATGAGTATTGATCTATAAATTAAATACAATTTACATTCAGCTGCCTGGTCACATTTTGAATGACCCATAGACACACATGACTCATGGCTGCCATTGTGGGGTACACACAATCCTTCTATCATTGCAGAAAGTTTTAATGTAAGATACTATAATGTTTCAATTGAACTGTTTGCTTTTGAAGGAAATAGTGGAGGAAGGAGGGATGGGAGGAAGGAAGGAAGAAAGGAAGGAAGGAAGGGAGGAAGAAAGGAAAGAAGGAAGGAAGGAAAGAAGGATGGACAGAAGGGTATTTGATAGCTCTTAGATATATTGTAACAATTATTTTCTTGTAACCTAAGAGAATCCTCATAAAGAAATGATGAGAATACCAGTTGACATGGCTTTGTGTCTCCATAGTGTTTCCTTGAGAAAAACCACTTCAATTTTCATGAGTCTCAATCTTCTCATTGGAAGAAAAATTAAATATATTTTCCTGTCTTTTGCAAGATTGTCTTACAAACTGACTAATACAGATGTAAATACTGTTGAAACCTTACAGCAAAGTGATCTGTAAAGCACATCTGTATGGCAAGCACCAAATTGCACACAAGGGAAGAAGAATTCATCAATCCAAAAGGCAACTGGACAATCAAGGCAGTACATTCTTGAGAAAATGTCAAAGCGCATATCAAAACCGCTTGAGTTTCTTTTTGTCCATTTTTTTTCTGCTACTTTCTCTTATTTGACAAATGTCCTTCATCTACCCCATTTGCCTCGACTCTTTCTTATTTGGAGTCACTGTGTGCCTCTGGTTTGTTCTACTCAGGAATCTCAGCGTCTTAGCAGGGGTTCTTTTGAAAGCAAAATAAACGACACTCAAACATTAGTTATCTCAGATTTATTTTATTTCTATTAAAAAAGTAAGGAGCTATAACATTGCTATATAAATGTGGGGAAAACTTACTTTTGATGTAAATTCTACAAATGACAGACTTTATAACAGAAATAAAATTACCTTAAAGTATGCTCGTGTCCAGATAATACATAGTGTGAGAAGGCATATACTCTGTTCTTTTTACTGATGTGAAAACCAAGGCTTAGATAGATTCACTGATTCTCACTGGTACCAAAAGTGGGTTTTGATTAAACCTCTCAATTGCTTTTTCTTGTTTGATTACTATGGCTGACATTCCTCTGTAAGTGATTAAAGCAACCAAGCATCTGGAAGTCATAATCCATGAAAAAATTAATTTCACCTGCTATAAGGATGATCTCTCTATACTATAGTATGAGACGTTGCAACAATTATAGTCTTCTATGCTGTTACTTTCTTAAGAATGCTTTTGTTCTATTTCAAATTCTATCTCTGGTAGGGTCCTTATATGTCCTCTTTCTCACTTCCTAAGCTGTGGTCATCAGGTTAGCAGTGCTATTTATCTTTGTCATTTGAATGACTTTCTGCCTTTGTTTCATTTCTATTCAATTGTATTTGAATACTAATACTGTTGATTGAAGAATTTCTGCCACATAGATAATTACAGTTTTTACTTGTCCATGGAAACTATTCGGGAACTTGTGTTCTAAGAAGGTCTTATGGGAAAATGTTGTGAGATCAGGGGTGTTACCTATGATATACTCATATCATTGTGTTTTTATAAAGCACTTTACATTTTACAGAGTACATTGATTCATGCTTTTACTTGTTCTTTCATTGAACGACCTAATTAATTTTCATATATATTAACCACCTACTGAAAGTTACTCTGCAGATCTTGTGGTACAAGAAAACAAATTATGTGGTGTTTCAGTGTGTGTGTGTGTGTGTGTGTGTGTGTGTGTGTGTGTGTGTGTGTGTGTAAACTGTTCAGGGTACAAGAGAAATGGCTTAGTGGCTAAGAATAATTGCTATTTTTTTTCAGAAGACCAGAGTTTGGTCCACAGTGTTCACAACCATTTGTAACCCAAGCCCTAAGGAAACTCACATCATTTTCTGTTATACACACACATGCACAAACACACATATATACATAATTTAAACATTAATAAGTCTAAATAAATAGTTTAGGGGATAAATATAACATTATAATACAATAAGATCATCAAACACAACTTTACAAATAAGAAAAGCATTACTCCATCAATTTTTAATTCAAAGAATTATTTGCTCTATTTCAAATAAGCTGCTAACTTTATGAGTGAGAACAGAAAGGCTCAAAGGTCCAGGAAAAATTGTCCATTCTCTTAAATGTGTACTGAGCAGATCTAGAGTGGAGTTTCTCTTTCCTTGCATGGATTCTGCTGTCATTTTTAAATGGTGACTATCTTTGGTTTTAGACACCAGTGCATCTAAAAAGCTTTTACCCTTCAGAGTCACTGCAGTTGTTCTGTCAAAAGACAGACTTCCTTTCCTCAACTTAGAGCTGTTGACATGTGAAGTTTATTAAGTCTCTGTTGAAGATTTGGAAAGTGGGTACCTACCTCCCTTCTAATCCTCATGGTATTTGGCGGCCTTCATGACTTTAATGATTACTCAACAGTATACAAATCCCTCCAATAAAAAGGCTTTTATAAACATCATTAGTCTTCTTAGAGTGCAAAATGGGAAGAGGATGGCCAAAGCATCCCTTGTAAAAATCCCTGTATTGCCTGGAAAGTAGAGTTTTGTCAGGAGTCAGGCCCCAGAACAGTAGTCGACACCTGCAATTCAAGCCATGGGAGGCAGGTGCAGGAGGATTACAATTCAGAGTTGAGGAGAGAGGTTGGGGGAAAGATTTAAAGAAATCTCCCTTTCTTTTATTATTTAATCTTTATCATACACTTATTTTTATTCATATCAAAGCTGGAAATCACAAACTTCAAACTACAAAAGTAGCATGTAATTCAATCACAGCCCAACATAACCTTTATCCAGTACTCCACCTCTAACAATTATGTTGAGGACCTAATTAGGAGGAGACTAGAAGATAGGCTATCTTTGGAAAGTTGAAATTTGGCTGATGGATCATCAGTCATCAGGTTGTCAAGCAGTGACACCTTGTATCCATAATTGCTGAAGCAACAGTCTGTACTCAGTGCAGAGCCATGACCCTGAAGTCATGCAGCTAGAGTATCTCAGACTTGGATCATTTCCCTCATCTACAAATTGGAGCTTCAAAATGTGCACGGAAGACAAAGCTGCTTGCATCTAATTTTAAGTAAGACTGGATGGCCTTTCTGTTTTTAATTCCTGAAAGTTTTCCTATCAGGACCATAAGAATACTCTCTCCTGTCACCTAATCAACCATGTGCTTAAAGCAATAATGCTGATATGATGGGCTCTGTACTATTCTGTGAAAATAATACTGCCCCAAGACACTGAAAATTCACAACTTCAGACTTGAGATGCTTACGGATGTCACAGCAGTTTGTATGACTTTAATGTGCCTTATGTCAGTGTTCCTAAAGGTCAGTAGCTTCTTGTAGATAACTGTCAATATAGTGAGTTTGTACTTTTGGTCATTTTGCATCAGTTGAGAAGCTCGGTGAAGCTTCCTGAAGACAGTTCTTTAATATTTCAGGAAAATGAAGAATAAAAATTGGATTATCTGTTTTTCCTTTGCCTTTCCTTGAAGATGTTGGAACTAGGTAGCATTCAGAGTTATTCAGTTCATATGAATTAATATGCACAATAGAAAACTTCAGGACAAAGTCTGAAGGCCTTGAATACCACCAAAGACCTCTGAGGAATATTCTCACCTGAGAGCATGAAATCAGAGCTTTCCAAATTTGGAGCACCTCAGAGGTGTTTCTAGTTTTATACTTTCAGTCTCCTGTCAAACTACATGGCTGCATGTTTTTAGGTTCTGGATCAACTGGTTCACTAAATTCAACTCAAATTCTACTCTATCTTCCTAATTGTTTCCAGGCATAACTTTGACAGCAGTGCCTACTGCCATTACAATGATTATTACCACGAAGCCTGATTCCCTGAATCAAATTCCTTTAAGAATTTTGAAGAATAGCATAATGTTGGCTCCTCGATTGTTTTATGAATTCTGAAGCAGTAAATGCCCAAGGAGTATCTGCCAAAACCTTAGAGCGCATTGTCAACACCAAAAGGTTTTGTTACTTTATAGCCATGATAAAAGGCTGGAAAGTGCAAATTACAATCTTGCATTCATCTTTGTCTAATTTCTAAGATTTATTAACATGTGATGGTTATTCAAAAATTTCACTAATGGATTACAATGAAAAAAAATGCCTTGGCAGATATTAATGTACGTATTCATTTTATATTTCAGCTGAAATATCTCAATGATGCTATCCCTCCCAAGGGAGTATGGATTTTTAACAGCAGTCTCCCTTATCCTTTGCATTATAAAATATGTGTGTCTGAATTAAGGTATCACTCATTTATCATGCAACTGTAAGCTTTTGGGACCCATCAACACAGGCATAGCTGGAAAGCACGCTACAAGTTTGGTCCATGAACTGTGTAGGTAATAGTGAGGAAACATGAGTTCCGGGGATATGAATAAAGATTCACACATAAGATCAGTCAGCCTGTTCAACTCTGCAGAGAAGTGTTCAAATAAATATTCAATGAGGGTCAGCTCAAATTTAGGTCCTTCAGACACCGGAACGCATATTCTGGAAGTGACACGGATAGGTGGAGGTAGACTTGAAGTACATGATGTCATCAGTCAGTCTAAACCTCAGCCATCATTCACACACATTTCGTTGACTTTAAGCCTAGTACCACCCAGTCCCTTGCCCTGGGGACTTCAGTGACTAAGAATCAGGCAGTTGTTTTTCTAGTTATGTCCTTTGATTTAAGAGCCACAAACATGCAGTTCAATTTCTGTGACGGAGAGCCAGCTAACTACACAAAAGCAACAAAAAATAACATGGAATATTTCTGTCCTGAGGAATCAGTAAGAGTGACTCTTTCATCTATATTCCCCACAATTTCTCTGTGAGAAAGTTGATACTCAAGACCTGAACCCCAACACTGTCTGGATGCCATAGTGACAATTATGTAAACATCTAACGATAATTGAACAAAGCCACATTCAGATTGTCAGAGCGTAGCAGGGGAAATAATCCTCAGCTACTTCTAATAGACTCCTCTGAAAATAATACTAGAAGAAATCAGAGCTTCCTTTGGAATAAAGTGTTAAAACCTGTTTTAGAGAAACCAACTAAGTATCTTTAGGAACAGATGTCCTCTGTATGGTGTAAGCCAAGTATTGGGGACCCTGACTGAGCACTGAGCACGTCACTGACTGGTCAACACATCTCATTTTCCTGAGTTGAGGCATCTGGGCAGGGACTTGGCGAGTATATTATTTTTAAAGGAAAAAGTTAGAGACACTCGTTCTTGCATGCCAACTGGGATCATGGAAATTTGAAATGCTAGGCATACACTTCTGTTTCTACTCTTGCTGCCTGCGGTCCTTTGAAAGGTTGAAGGTCAAAGAGAAAAACTTGAGGACTGGTGTTGGGGGTACGCTGTCCACACTTCCTGCCAGGTGTGCAATGCAGAGAATATCCGTGAGGCTCAAAGTGGATATAATTGAACTGTGTTGGAGTCACAAAGCTCCCTTTCTGCTGCTGAGAACAGCACAGCAAAGAAAACCTGACCCCTGCAACCCAGTTGGCCCAAACAAAGGAAAGATTGTGGGTGAGCACGGCCCATTGCCAGGATGGGTTATGATATGTTATGACTGCTTTCTGTGGCCAACCAAATACGTGTCTTTCAGGTGAAGGTTAGTTTTGCAGATGATTTTCTAAATGCAAGGCTTGAAAAACATCATTCCAAATTTCTTCCAGTCTCTGGGCGCCATTCCTCTTTCTTCTGCCATGTCCAAGAGGCATTCCAAGACCGTTTATTTCTATTGTGTTATAAGAGTTTGCCCTTACTTCTCAAGTCACACGGCATACCCAAGGCTGCAAATGGGGACACAATAGTGTCTGATGCTGCATGGATTGTATCTGAGAGCGAAAAGTGTGTGAGCCCAATCGAAGTCCTTGGTTTAAATCCCGTAATCCAAATGCTGCACAGCACACAAGCTTCTGGAATATACTTTAGGTGCAGACAACTTAGCTAAGCGTTAATGTATTTTCTTATGGTCCATTAGGTTTCTGTCTTTTACCTGGAAATCCATATGATTGGAATACTTCTTTACTTATTAACATGTTTTCTTACACCAGGTTTTTCTGCCGGTCTTGTTCTGCAAACAAGATGAAGGAAATTTCTTTGCTAACTAGTAATTGCATAATGAATCCAGTATACTTACTGGCAGCTGTACAGTATAACTTCTAAGGACTGGAAGCTGGTAGTGACCAAATGTTACCCACACCTATCGATTGCTATTTTCAGAATTAAATCATGTTCTTCTAGTTTTAAGTTGGAGTCTACAAATCTTGAACTTTAGAAGGGAAGAAGGGAGCTATTTGTGTAACACTGCTGTCATGTTTGGCTGCATATTAAAAACAAATAAATGAACATTTTGTTTTAATTTCTTAAATACTCTAACCCTTGTCATTCAATATATTTCTGTCAACTTTCCTTTATCTTCCCTACTGTGAAAGAAACTGTTTGCGGATGGAGGACAGAGCAACCAGCTAATGTTATGCTAGACAACCTTTTGCTCTTAAACCTGTCCTTCATAGGGACTGACCTGGTGGTCAGGCCCACATGAGATGCCTCAGCAGGTAAGTGTACTCGCCTCCAAGCCTGAAGACCTGAGTTCAAGACCAGAGTCATCTGCTGGAAGGAGAGAACTGATTCCCTTACGTAGTCCCCTGGCCTCCCTCCACATGCACACAGTGGCACTTGCTCACTGAGATGGTACACACAAAATAACAAATCCACATTATAAAGGCTGAAGTGTGCCTGTGTGTGTCTCTGTGTGCCTGTGTTAAGTCGGTTATGTGTGTACGGTAGATTATGCCATAGCATGCAACTGGGGAAGGACCCCATCTCCTTCTCAGACAGTTTCTGAGCGATTATTGAATTATCCTGACTCAAACAGCTGTTGTTTTAGCAGCCACTTTGAATCCTAAAGCTGGAATGTGCCTGAAGCAGCCCTTACCTCTCTCAGTGTCTTGTTTGTTTTTGTTTTTGTTTTAAGGCTGCTGATTTCCAAAGTAAGTCCCAAAAGGCATTCTTGCTCTTTTAACTTTTTCCTTCTAAACTAGAAATAATTGTCCCTCTTCCTTGGGGAAAATTTTGGATGTGTGCCTCAGGCAATCTATATGAAGTAAGATGTTTTAAATCTCAATATTAGATGACTTCTCCTGGGAAATCTGAATAGCGGTCAACAAGCTACTCCATCTTCATAAACCCACAAGGTTATTGAGTTAAGAACATATGAATATAGAAAAGTAACTAATGCATATTAGTCCTTTTTCTGTTGCTGTGGTAAAACATTAGCTAAAGGGAACACAGGAAGGAATGGATTTATTTGGCTGAAACCTCCAAGTACTAATCGGAATCTGAGAGAATTCAGGGCAGAAATGCAATCCAATAGCAGAAGCCACAGAGGAACACTGATTGCTGTCCTGCCCCCTCCTTACCTCTTGCTTAGTTTGCTTGTTTCTACAGCTCAGTATAGTCTGCCTAGGGCAGGTGCCACCCACAGTGGGCTTGACCATCCCTCATCAATGAATCATCAGGATAATTCTTCACAGACATGCCCATAGACCTAGCCGATAAAGACAGGTAGAGACTCTGCCACGAGCCCCCAGCCCCGGCCCATGATCAGCTGGTGATTCTAAACTGTATTAGGTTGACACATAAGAGGCAGAGAGATCTTTACAGGAGCGTGGTTAACTCCAAAGCATTTACCTCAGTGACAGATGAGAGGGACGGCATCCTTACAGCTCTCTAGCTTTTCCGGGACTAGAATCTTCTCTCCTCCAACTGTTACTGCTTATAAACCTTGAGCATGGGAGTTATGAAACATGTGAGTTTCACCTCATGGCAACTAAGAGTTGCTACTTCCTGAATCTTGGAAGTTTTATTAACTTATACTGTGTCTTAAGGCACCTTCCTCCAAGATGCCATGTTTCAGTTGGGAGGAAACAGAGGGCAGCATAGCACACAACTTTCCTTTCTGTTTCCCAGTGCACCTCCTTTTGGATTGTCCTTTTAACAATATCAACTACGTACACTTAGACCTAACATTAGGACCCAGAAGCTCTCAGGGTACCCAGAACTGGCAGGAAGCCCAGGCTGTGCCATTCCCTGAGTAACTAATTACTCTGTAAAACTCACTTATGGCTTTTTAAAGATGTGAAACTATTTGAATTGTATTGATTAGACGTTGATATCATGGAGTAATTCAGAACTTCAATTTTAAATGGGTGTGACTTGACTTTATGATGACAGAAGGGAGAAACTATTACTGTAAATCAGGCTACTTTTCATGACAATAGGGAAACATTAGGTCAATGCTAAGAAAAACAAGTAATGTTAAATTAAATGCAGCAGGGGATGGACCTTAGTTCTTCTATGCAAAAGAACAAAGCTGCAAAGGACAAAGATGTCTTTTTAATTAGCTGCAGACTTGATTCTTATAAATCCCAGGTCTCCTCTGGGATACTTTATTGCAAACCACATTTTCAGAATCAGAGTCTCCCAAGAAGCAGTTTGAAATTTTGCCCCTTAGCTTAACAAAACCTTCGTAGTGGGCTTATGTGTACCAAGAAATGTATTTGCTTGGAAAGACCAAGGTAAGGAGCAAAGGAAGCCCTTAGTAAATCAAGTGCTGAGTCACTGTTTGATGTGGACACAGCCGTATAGAAGACTCCCAAGTTCTTACACACTTGGGACAATCAGCAAAGCTGTTAACCAAATGATCCAGGCTCAGGATGAATGTCAGACTTTTCTTTGGCATCCAAGTATGAGTTAATATTTTACTGATTGCAGTAAAATATTAGAACTCCCAGCCTAGAACTTCTTCCCCAGCCTTTTGATCAGTGGTTCCCAACCTCCCTAGTGTTGCAACCCTTTAATACAGTTCCTCATGCAGTTCCCCCAACCATAAAAATTATTTTCATTGCTACTCCATATCTGTAATTTTACTGTTGTGATATATCATGATGTAAATATCTGATATGCAGGATATCTGATACACAACCCACATGTTGAGTACTGGTGCTTTATATGTTTGTGTACATGCCTGGTACACTCATCAACACGTACAGCAAGCGAAAGCTCTGGCAAATGCAGTTAGATGACAGGATAGAACTGTTTCACATGAATGCAGGTGTGTTTATAATACTGGTTGAGAGGACTTCAGCCAGCCCAGCATGGCAAACATGGCTGGCTCTAACAGACCTTGCCATTTAGATTACATAACTAAAGCTAGCCACAAAGGTCTTTTCCCTTATATCACCATTTCCTCATCTTCACACTGACTATCAGGTCCATCTTGCAAAGTATTGATGTCTAACAATCCTCTTTCTCACCTAATTAACATGACATAAATAACATTAAAATGAAATGCCTCATCCTAACATGGGGTTTCCCCTTTTACCTTTATTAACTGCCATTTTTCTATGGGCTACATCTGTCTCTCTATCCATGACAAATACCCCCTCCTGTCATGCCTCCCTAGTCCCCCTCCCTCCCTCCCTCATCCTCTGCCTCCATTCCTTGTCTCTTATTCCTTGTCCTTTGTTACTTTGGGGCAAATAAATCTCCTTTGTGCTGAGAACTTGCTCTTGGGACTCCTGAGCCCATACCAATACTCTTACACGGGTGATATTTAAACATGAACTTGATCCTGCAAATAAGGAGATCTTCAACAGGAAGTCCTACTAGGCATTGAAGAGGGGAGACCATTGAAGCAGAATGACAGAACTATCCAGAAATGAAGACTCTAGTGGCCAATGAGTGAGTCACCCGGTGGTGTCTGTAATCTTTGTTCTTTATCTATTCTGAACAATAGAAGCAAACTTGCCTGGAATGGCTTCCAGGTGGCCCAAAGATGCAAGACCTCACAGGGGACCCTGGCTGTTCTGGGTGTGATTGTTTAAGTCTGCCTACTGTTATACTGAACCCGTTCCCTCTGAGTCACCAAGTTTCATCTGTGTTCTCATTTTTCCTAATAAAATCCAAACCTCTTAGCACACACAGTATGGCCCTTTCTCTTACACCCACCCACCCCTTTAGCAAATGGTTTATTTCTTTTGCTCCAAACTCACTCATGACGGTGTGTGCGTGCGTGCGTGCGTGCGTGCGTGCGTGTGTGTGTGTGTGTGTGTGTGTGTGTGTGTAATTTGCCCGTATCTACCCACATTTATTACCTTTCATATACCAAAACTCCATTTTATACAATCTGAAAATGCAGGGTGACCTATTCTAAGAATACTTCTTGAGGAAGAAGGTAACTTTCATTCACAAGAAAATAGCATCTACCTACCGTACTCAATTCCCGTATAATCATTAGAGGCACGAGGGAGAATATTTAAGTGAAAAGAGTAGACTTTAAGCTCTGGTCCCTGAAACAGATAATACCCTATCAGGAGTGTCTGTGTTTTTTACAGAGCTTAGCAAGTCTGTGAAGGGTAGCAAGATCCTGGGTTAATCAAGCCTGACAGAAACTAAGAGCAACATCTCCAAGATTCCAGACAGCAAAAGGAATTCAGGGGGTAAATTCTAACTGCCTCTGTATAATCTGAGAGCATGTGGGAGTCTTGCAGAACTCTGCAGGGACTCAGACGAACACCTGATTTAATCATCACAGAAACAATGAAGGTGTCAGTAAAGGAGGCCAGCTGGCGCCTGTGACCCTAGCTGTGTATTTAAGGACCACAGGCTTGTAGTTCAAGTGCACTCAGAGTGAGAGCCAGAGAGAGTGGCTTGCACCTTGGAGATGCAGAGGCCATTACAAGAGAAACTAACCAGACTACTACACTCTTTTAGGATTCCATTACAAACAGCAGATCGACAGACCTGCATGCGAGCACCCTGCAGTATGGTATAGATACAGGGAAAGCAGACAAGGAAGATGTAGGTATAGAAAGAGAAAAGCTCTCTTGCGCAGTGAGGAACTACTGCTGTAGCTGATTCTGATAACCCTGTTCCAGGCAGCAGAGGTATATAAAAAAAAAATCAGCATTTACATACCCTCTGCCAAGTATAAACATGTGAAAATTATAGTTTTGTACATTTTAAAAATGTGTGGAAGTAAAAGACCCAACCAAACAATGAGAGTCCCATCAGCTTTGCAGCTTTTGAGATGTTTAGAAGCCCCATCTCCCACCTATTTACCAGCCTATCATTTTCTGTGAGTTGCCATCATTTTGAAGACAAGCAGACATACTTGGCCTCACAGAATAAATCCAGTTTTGAAATGCCAACATCTGTGGATAAATGTTAATTGACCCCTCTCAATGCATATCACTCGGACCGCTGTTAACAGTCTTTACTGGCAGCCTTTGAACTTCTACTGCACAGTGTGCTGCCATTTTTATGGTGAACTTTACAAACATTTCGGGGGTATAGAATTAGCTAATCTTTCCTCCAGAACTTCATTGTGTGATTACAGTTCAGATGTATTCTGATTTTCCAAGAGGACTCACTGTGCAATGAACGTGGTCGAATCTGAAACAGAGTGCTCCTGCTGACCTTTGGCTGTGAGCTTGGAGGATGGGCTGCACAAAATATTCTACGTGTCCCAGGAGTTTAAATTCTGTTCGCTTCTAAAAGTGTTTTAAATCTGCGTCAGAAGGCCTTGAAGTAGTATACCAAAGGAGCAGAAAGACCTTCTAGAAAGAGAAATTGGAATGCTCAAAATAAATAAGTAAAATGAGCAAGCCTGTTTGCTGTTATCAAATGATGTCATTTGGAATTTAATTAGATGCCATCTCAAGGAGATATATGTTATTTGAACAAGAAGAGTTCCCAGCAAGTTAAACAGCAACAAGGCAAAGGAGCAGCAGCAGTTGGATGAGAGAGAGAAGTTTCAGCCAGGACTGTGATATCTCAGGAGACCCCTCAATTAAGAATAATGTGACAGACTCTTGACAGTGTGTGTGTGAAAGAGGGGAAGGTCTCCATGTGGCTTTTCTCTTGTTTTGGCTTTGATGTAAAGCTTCACTGAGCCACGGAGATGAGAGTTCATTTACTTCAGACAGATGGCTGCAGTCAGTCTGATTTCCTTAACACAAAGTCACAGCAAATAACGGAGCCAGCAGCTGACGCTCAGGGCCATGAAAGCATGCAGTGCCCAGTAAAGCCAGAAGGAAGTTCGCTGCTGCTTGCTTCTGCCCATCTTCTAAGCATTCATCTATGAACCCTAAACTATAAAGAGCTAGTGGAGCAGCATCTGTTCTCGTGTTTACAGGTCAGCATCCTGAGACAAATTTCCTCTGTCTGCCAATAGAAACCACAGCATCTGATGAATACCTGGTTAACAGTTAAGGGGACAAGTTCACCCATATGACCTCTCAGAGCTCAGCTTGTTTGTCTCTGAAATGAGGATAAAATTAAGACTTGTATCCAAGGATTAGTGTGGAAAACAAAGGATGAAAATATTTACTGTTTATGTTGTTCAGCCCTTAGCGTTTAAGTTCCTTATTTTGATTTTTTTTCTTACAATGTTTTCTTGTTTTATTTTATTTTTGTTCCATGACCCTGATCTAAAGGGTGGAAAAATTGATATTTGCAGGAAGAATATGTAAAAAAAAATTGTAAGAGGACCTGACAATCTACTCATCAAATTTAAATTTTACTTAAAGACAAATTTGTTTGTGTGTGTTAACATTCATGTGGAGGCCAGAAGATGATCTCAATGTCACTCCACAGGTGCCACCTGTCAGATCCAACAGAAACTCAGGGCAAATGACTAACTGTGGTTCCTATTAGCATACTAAAGCCCAGGCTGGCCTCCAGGCCCATTCAGTACCTGAGCGGCCATTCTCAGCTCTTATTACCCAGCTCCTAACTTAAAATTCTCCAGTACATGAGCTACCTAACCCTGCCATTTCAGCCATGTGTTTATCCCCACCCCTTCTCTCCTCTTGTTCTTGGTTCTCTGTCCCTTGCCTCTCTCTCATGGTCCTCCTCTTTTGATTCCCTGTGTCTCCTCATGGTCTGGTTCATTCTACTGGCCACGGTTAGTCTACTACCTTTTCTCCTTGATCTAGACTTCTCCAGACACCTCTATCTCTACTGTCTCTCCCCCATGTGTATATAATAAATAAAAACTAACCTTCAACCATCTTGGAGCAGCCATGTGTTCATTTTGTTCATCATCCATCTTTAGTTTTGACACAGGATTCCTCACTAAAATTAAACCTGTTAGTCAGATGTCTGGCCAGCAAGTGCTGTAGATCTGGTAATCTTTGCCTTCCCAGACCTAGGATAACAAGTGTCTGCCCACGCACCCAGCTTTTAAAATGTGTGCTCTTGGGATCAAACTCAACTAAGGTTCCCATGCCTGCAAAATAAACACTTTACCAAATGATGTATCTCCCTAACCCTAAAACAGCAGTTCGTGCAAAGAAAAAGAAAAAAACCCAGTATCTCATATCAGGAAATAGGGGGAAGTCTTCTTAAGCTTGCTATGTTTGTTTCCAGTGAATCACCTATAAAGTAGAGATTGCCCCCCAAAGCTTCCTCCTCAGAGTCAATAACCAATAACTGTCTAAGACAGCTCAGAGATCTGAGAAAAATAAGATGTTTATTGTTGCCTGAAATTGTCAAGGATATAACTCAGGAATATCCAGATGGAGGAGGTGCATAAGGCAGTGGATTGGAGAAGAGGAGTTTCCATGCTTCTACAAGCGTTGGAAGCTCTCCCAAGCCATCACTCAGGGTTTAATATGGAGAAACCAACCAAGCATGATTGATTAAGTCACTGGCCATTGATGACCAATTAATTCAGTCTCCTCTCTCTCTGGAGGTTGTGTGGCAGACTTGAAAACCCCAATCTTCTCTAATCGTCTTACCTAGGTCTCTGAAGAATGGAGAATGACAAGCAAAGCTGAGTAGAATGTACCCCAGGGTAAGACATATGGCTAAACATGTAGTGGGAAGTTTATGTAAAGCGAGTGGGGATAACTTATCTGACTTCTTGGCTAGGAAAGCGTGTACTTTTGTGAACTCTAGAATACAGTGCTATTCTGATCTGTGGGGCCATTAAACCGAGTGGATGGTGGTATCAAGTGTGAATCCAATAAGCAATGTAAGGAGTGATTACTCAGCTGTTAAAGAAGGGTCACTCACCACCCCCAGCAAGAGCCTCAAAAGTGGCTCAAGTTATTTCAAATAAAGCTGTGTGAATGTAAATGGGTAACAGAGAAGAGAACTGGGCAGGTTGTAGACTGTGGCTCTATTTGAAGAAAGAAGCAACTCAGTTCATTAAGGACAAGTCTACAGGAAGCCACAAGAGCCTAAGACTGAAGCAATGCAGTTGCCAGTAAGATGGACAAAACATGGAGCAGACGAAATACCCAAGAATCTGTTTATAACATTTGTGTTTGAGATGTGCGTTTTTTAAATAGACAGCTAAACATGTTTGAATAGAAAAGTAAATTTATGACTCTGAAGTCAGAAAGATGTGAGCACTAGATAAATAAATTTGGAAGTTCTTGACATAAATATGGTATTTAAAGTCATTGGGACCCAGTGAGATCATCCAAGCATACATTGATGGAGAAAATATGTGGTTGAAGGATGAAAACTTGGAGACTTTGACACGAAGAGCTTGAGCTAAAGGCAGTGAGAAAAACCCAGTGAGCAAAGTAACTGGAGGATTTAGTAACCCGAATGTTTCTAAGCTAATGAAGTGTTCAAAATCATTAGCAATCAAGGTGCCTCTTAAAACTGGCACTACAATTCTGACAAAATAATTTATGATGTTGTCAAAGACACAATATAGAAGGTTTTAAAATTCATGCCATAAGTCGAAATATAACTCGGTCAAAAAGCTAGTTAGCATGGTATATAAAGGGGACACCCGTATTAGTTGGGGTTCTCAGAGAACTGAACCAATGCAATTAATATATACTAAAAGAAACGAAGATTCATTAGATTGAGTTTCACAATGCAGGATGGGTAGTCCATCAATGGCCATCTCACACCAGAAAGGCCTAGAACACACTAGGTACCCATTCCATGGAGTTGGATGTCTCAGCGACACAGATCTAGTACTGAAGGACTGTAGGATTGCCAGAGAGTCTAGTTCTTAATCTATATTGGAACTCTTAAACTGGAACTTAATATCAGTGAGGAAGTAGAAGCAGCAACAAGGTTAATTTTCCAGCTTGGATCTTCTTACTTCAAATATATCCAATCAAATTGTCAATGTTAACCATCACAGTTCCTAAATTTAACTTTAAAGACTTCAGATACAAACTTGGCTTAGTTGTTTGCATTTTGGTATCAATTTCCTGAGTATTTGTTGTCGATGTTTTTATATGCAGTAACTTCATGTTTGAGCTTTAGTTTATGAACATCTATTTGACCATCAGCCCACAGTTCCAATTCACTTTTATCCCAACACTGCTAAATTATTACTATCTACCTAGTAAATGGTGCTTCATATAATACAATTTAGGTAGACCTCATAGAGGCAGAATTCTTTATTTCTATAATAATATGGAGAAGGTAACAGGGGCATTTTAACCTATTCTAGGTCCTGCAAGTGTGTACAACAGTAGATGATAACAATTAACACTTGTTGAATTATTTAAAAAAGATGGATGAATGCTTAGATGGTTCGATGGACAGATGGACAGAATGAGCTATTTAGCTTTCACTGGGTAATATGTAGTTTATAGCAGATGTCTTTCAGTGGCCCTCTATGGAAGAATATTTGCTGTATTCATTGGACAACAGTTTTGCTCAAATCTGCTACAGAAGCACAACTCTTAAAGTGAAGCAGCTACGTATCGACACAAGAGCTCAACTGAGGCTCTCCCAGTGATATTTTTTTCCTTGTCATCTCCAAGATAAGTTGCATTTTGTTAGGCTGTCTCTGGCCAGGACTGGCACATTGGGGATGATCAGCCTTTTCCTCTGTGTAACCTACAGCCATTTACTCAGAGCTGTAGATGCTGGCAAACCCTAAGTCTCCCCACTCCCCTGCCATCTACCAGCCAAGAAAATCTCCTTATAGATTGTGAAAAGCTTTCCTAGGGTTTGGGGCCAAGATTCTTTGGCTGTCCATAGTCAAAAATCCTGTCTTTTTATCTGTCTGCGAAAATCATCTTAACATCCTCAAAGCACTTCACCTTCTGGAAGATGGAAGTTGGAAAGTGAGAATGTTATTTCCTAAACTTAATTTTCTACTCCACATCCACGGCATGAGCAGAAGATCAAAGAGCAGAATCTGCACCTATGTGTTGTAAGGAAGATGAGGCAGTATGAAGGGAAGGAAGGAAACAGAAAGAGAAAGTGAAATTATAAAATATACAAGTAAACTTGGTCAGGTATCCACCTTTTCTGAGGAGATACTGATGGGAGAATTCCTCACTTCATGGACACAGATTTCCAAGGAAAAGAAAGAATGAGACTGCTTTTAACTACATAAAAATATCAACTCAAAAGGTGGCATCAAATGCTGAAACATTAAGTTCTGTATAACTCTTCTCTCATAATAAAATACTTTCTTATAGTTACATACTTTTCTAAAATTTTTCGTCTTTGTATCCTTGGAAAACTTATGAGGATTTTGGCATTTTAAAAGAGAGATCATACTAAGAGGAAGGCCATCATATGTGATACTTTGTTTTATTTCATTGATTGTTCAAGGTTTGTGGGTGCTTGGTCTTGGCTTTTTATTTTGTTTTTGTTTCCTCTTGGTTTGTCATTGGTTCTGTTTGCTTGCTTTATTTCCAGAGTTTCAAACTGAGCACCTCATATGTCCCTAACAAGTGTTCTACTGAGCCACACACCCAACCCTCCTCTCCACACTCTCTCATACAAGTCCTGTACAAGCTGATCTAATAGCCACAAATATTCTGGATTAAAAAGTCTAGTCCAATCTAAACACGCTAAAAAATATATTCTCTCTCTCTCTCTCTCTCTCTCTCTCTCTCTCTCTCTCTCTCTCACCAAATACATAAATGAATAAATGAAATGCAACCTCAATCCAGAGCTCGCAAGTAAAGGCCCTTCACTAATCCTGATAACCTGATTCTAATCCCCAGAGTCAATTTGGTATAAAAACTCACTTTCAAAAGTTGCTCTCTGAGCTCCACACATACTCTGTAGAACACACACAAAATAAAAAAAAATAAAAATGCAACTCAAAATGCATCAAAGCAAACAGCCATGAAATTCTCAGAGTTTTTAGTTTTAACGAACTAAGTAGTAGTATGTAGGAAGACTGTGTTTACTCCATGTGCTGAGGAGTACTCTGAAATGATTCATTAGCTGACATGGACAACCATGTTTGAATGAAGCAGACCCAAAACATGTATTAGTTATGAAAATGATTTACTTGCTTCTACGAAAAGGCCAGTTTTGTTGTCGCTTACGCTATTGACCCGTTTTTCATTTTTCTGTTTTCCGGCTCACTTATCTTAAATCAACCACAAACTATGGATCAAAAGCCCTGTGTTTTATTGTCACGAAGACAGCTGTAAGAGAGCATTTCATCCCATTTCTATAGGATGTGCCTTGTTCTTTAGCTTTCTAAAGGATTGAGGGACTGTAGTGTGTTTACTTACGTCCTCTGAGTTACTCTGTGTGGTTTGGGTTGTAATTCTCAGGTAACAGTCTCTTTGTCAACAGAAACTGTAAAACAACTGGGATTGAAAGGGTTGAGTGAAAGAGGAGCTGAGGTAGTTTGGTGGGGCCTGACTTAGGGTGGAGTCTCCAGGGGCAATATCCTCTGAACTGGATATTCATACAAACACCTTCCGCTCAAGGGTGGCCTGGCTCTTTGAGAAGTGATTTGTGATCTAATTTGAGATTGTTGTTTATGATCCTGGCACCAAGTTTATTTCATCCTGGCAGATAACATAAATAACTGGGTCTGTAGACAGGAAAATCTAGCAGTGGGGATTAGCTACTCGGCCAGAGCCTATCATGGGCTTAATTCATCAAACTCACAGTCAATCATTTGCTGGGTGATGCTTTGCTTTTACCCTCACTACGGACCAGTCTCAGGAAGAAAACACCCATACCACACCTCACACCCAAGGATAAAATTCCTCCTCAACTGAGGACATCAGATTTGTTCATTATGGAGAGTGGTTTTAGGGAACTCAGCAAATATGTAGATTGTCTGGTCCAGGAGGATGGCCCAGTGTGTAAAGGTGCTTGCCACCAAACCAGACCACCAGAGTTCTATCCCCAGGACTCACGTGGTAGGAGGAAAACAAAACCTCAAAGTTGTCCTCTGACCTTCACATGCACGTGTTCTTTTCCCAACAAATTAATACTTTTAACGTGGATTCTATGGTTAAATAACTGGAAGAAATTGCTGGTCAAGTGGCCAGTGTGCTTTGCAAGTTTGAAGGAGGCTACAGTACATATTGAGACTAAAGAGAGGGTAGAAGCCAGAGAATCCTTACTGGTGAGACCCATTGCTATTTATCCAAGCTCTCTGTTTTCTTCTTGGAAAATAAAGAGAATGATATTTCGTGTTCAATTGAATTATAATGTTAATATTTATAAATGCAAACATGCCCAGAACATCATAAATACCAAATATATTTATGTTGTCAAAGTCCTTAAAATACATTCAATCTGGAGTTGGACAAACTTTCTTTGAGCAGAGAACCAATCACTCCATCCACCAACCTCTCCTCCTCCTTGTACAATAAGTGCCCAAGAATAGCTATGTTTCTATATTTCCTGTACTTTGGAATATTTCACCCAAGGTTCATAGTTGCCATCCTTATTGAAGTATTTTTAAAAGGCATTTGAAAGAGATTATGTGACTATGTGTATTTCGATCATAATTCTTAAAACCTCACAAGTCAAAAGATAATATTCCGAAATATGTAAAAAAAAATTCTAGTACCAACACCATTATTGGATTTCATGTTGCATCTCACTGAGGCGCCTCAAAATAATTTAGCAATAAGTGTCTTCCACATATACTTCCAGGCTGCTCACAGCCATTCTCTCTAATAAAAACAATTCCAAGATGTAAACACTGTTGTTCACGCACATTTCATACATACTGATGTCATGCAGCCAGAATACATATGAACACGGGACATCAGGTTTTCATCTTCAGTATGAAAATTTGTTTCCCTATAACTCATACCCCATTCCCAAGCCCCTTCCCCTGAGGAACTCACAGAACCTCACCTAAAGATTTGTTCTAAAATCAATGACTTTAATTTTGTTATTAAAGGATCTTCAACCCATGATCCACCAACTATAGTCTCCTTCGTGCCAAAGGTATTGGTGTGTGTTAGGATCAGTTTTTGTAAGTTATTTCTCTATGGATTTCACTTATGTCATAGCAGTAATGATATGCAGTAGCCTTTCACAATTATATACTGAGTTCTAAGACTTTAGGCAGTTAGCAAGAATATAATTTGACTCCTCTTTTCCCCTTTGGCATCTTGGCACACTGTTTTAATTTATTTCAATTATCCCCACATTAGGTAAGTTACAAATAATATAACTTTTCTTCTTACAGATAAGAATGCCAAAAAACAAGATAAAAATCACTGTTAAGTTCAGTGTCTGGTGGGACCCTGATTTCGGCTTCCATGATGGTGCCTTGTGCCCTCTGGAGAAGAGGAATGGTCTTCCTTCACATGGAGAAATAGCAGGGAAGGCAAAAGGGACAGACTTTCTCAAGCCTGTTCTTTTTTTTTTCATATTTCAAAAAATGTATCTATCTCAAACTGTGCAAAATGGAGTAAAACCTTAAGTTGGTAACGTAACTGTTATAAGGATGGTATTAGTTCAAATATATACATGGATTCTCGGCAGCCTGGTTCCAGTAACAGCCGAATCTTTTAAAATACAACTACAGAAAATAAAAGGGGGTGAAAACCTTAAAATATCACAATTTACAGAAATATTACAAATCATAAGAAAATATTTCAAACACAGTAATTTCCATATTTTTATGTGAACAAACTGTCTGACCAGAAATACAAGTTCCTGAGCTCTCACTGTCCCCTACATCCTCATTTTTTAATATACTAAGCTTGCAGAAACATACACATTCAGACACTACTACTACATAGAATGGGAACTGAAATTCAGTGTTCTCCCATCTAGTTAAGGGCTCTTTCTGGTGCCAGGCATGCATCTTGGTGTTCTGAACACGAGATTTTCTGTCCTTCAGCAAAATAAATACATAAACAACAAATAAATTAACATTTAAAAATAAATAAATAAATAAATAAATAAAGAAAGAAAGAAAGAAAGAAAGAAAGAAAGAAAGAAAGAAAGAAAGATATGTTTCCAGTGCATCTATCTTCTGCTACATAGGAAGCTTCAGAAGTCTCGTTGGGATATGTTTGTTGGTCTTTCCAAATGCTGACATTTCACAAATCCCACTGGCTGGTTGGTTCTGTTTGTCTCCCATTGCTGAAATGTGATGCAGCGTCTTCAAACACTGGCAGTGGGTGCCAATTCTGTCTCTGTCTGGCCATGACAACTGCACACGTCAGCTTGTAGAAGATGTGAGGAGACCCAGCACCAAGGACTTGAGGTTTCACTTTTGCACCATCTGGGCTCCACAACAAACAAGAGGTGTTCTGAATGGGCCTTCAAGTGAGAGACAAAGCAGATTTTGTAGCTGTGATTGTTGAAAACCAATTCAGCATAATGACTTTAAAGTAACAAAATTCAAATACCCCAGAACATCTTCCCTTTTGTACAACAGACACAACAGATGGGGAAATTTTAGAAGAAACTAAGCACAGAAAAGAAGTTCCCAGACATTCAGATTAAAAAATATTACACCTTATAAAGAAAAATTTAATATTTACAGGTTTAAGTATTTAATCTGTTTTTTATTTACCACCTACTAAAATGGAACGAGATATTAGTCTGTGTTATCTTGATATAAATATAAGGTTAGACTCTTTTTTCATGTTATCTCTCTGTCACACGTGTGCCTGAATGTGGATTACATAAACACAAACCAAATATTTAAAAGCATATTTCTTTGAGTTAGACTGTCCAGCTAAGAGAAACCACCAAATGGGAGATGCACTGTGTCAGACTAAGCAACTAGGATTTGCTGTCATATGAATCTACTCTGAGCCCCCCCAAAAAAACAGTTGAAAAGTGGTGGACACATTAAAGAGACCTGATGGCAAGTCTTTGTATCATTGAGGCCTTTACTTGAAAGAGATTGTGGAAGCTTAGTAATTCTCCCTCTTTCCTTCCCTCCCTCTCTCCCTCCCTCTCTCCTTCCCTCTCTCCTTCCTTCATTCTCTCCTTCTTTTCCTCCTTCCCTCCTTCCCTCCCTCCCTCTCTCTTTCACTCCCTCCTTCCCTCCCTCCC
The DNA here is from genome assembly GCF_021556685.1 of Rattus norvegicus. NCBI lineage: Eukaryota > Metazoa > Chordata > Mammalia > Rodentia > Muridae > Rattus > Rattus norvegicus. The sequence continues at coordinate 86,401,843 of NC_141550.1, forward strand.
TCCTCTTTCTCCCTCACCTTGATGGTAGCTATTTTCTTCTTCCATACACTATCACAACGCTGTACTAGTCAACAGAGGCCTCAGATCTCTAAACAAAATAAAAACGACTGATGGCAGAGTGGGGTCTCCCGAATTTCAAATCTTCACAAACTTATTCTCAAGTCAAACATCTCCAGTGTTTGTCTTAGTGACCAAAGCATACTAGTGCAGGCTCTCAAGTCATGTTTACTTTAATCCCAGGAAGAAATTCAGTGTGTCACTTAGTGTGCCCACCATTCGCCAATTATAAGCTTAGTGGTGAACAAATTCGCATCTACATCTATGCTACAACATCATGCATAAGATACTGTCCTGACAAAAGATGTAATAAATCCTAGGCAGGATCAAGACAGGCTTGAGAACTCAGTTCAGACTCAAGTTGCATCTGTCAAGTAGTTTGTCCTCTGTGACAATAAAGTTGACTAACACCGTGCCTCTTGTAAATTACCCATCTCTTTGGTTACAGCATTTTCCTTCATCGCCCTGTTTTGATTTTTGTTGCAATTATTTTTATGTGTGTTCATGTGTGCTTGTGTGCATTTGAGTGTTTATACGTGTGCACTTCTGTGATTGTGTGTGCATGCATGTGTGTTTGTACACTTGCTCTCCAGCCAATTGTCCTGTCTGGGAAAGTTACAGAAACTTGAGGAGATGCGATCTCACTGGAGAAAATGGGTCACTGGAAAAGGGCTGCACATGGGTTTATATAGGCTGACCCCATTTCCTCGCCACTGATTCCTGACTGCAGGTGCAATATGACCAGTAGTCTTCTGCTGCCTTGCTTCCCTTGCCACAATGAACCACAGACCCTCTTAAACTCTACACCAAGATAACCCTCTCTTTGTGAAGTTGTCTCTGTAGTGCGTTTTGTCACAGCATCAAGAAAAGTACCTGACCACTCCCCAAACCTGTCCAGCCCTCAACCATCTCTTAGAGTTCTGGAAAGATCATGACATCTTTTGATGCTCTTCTTGTCTATGTTTCTGACTCATTGGTTTTCTGACCTTTACTGTCAAGTAACTTATGGCTAACTATTTTCCTTAAAAAGTGCAGCCCATAGTTTATCACCTAAAAGCTAACCAAGAGCCATTTTGGTACTCATCCTCACTTCCTTCCTCCTCAACCTAATTTCAGGCTCCCATTGACTCCCTGAACGATGCTTTTAACTTCTTTTTGGTTCCCATCCATTATACTCCCTGCACATCTAATTTTAAGACTGTGGCATCCAATCTACTAAACTATTCATGTGAATATGGTGCCATTCTTTCCTTCCTGATTTATATTCATCGGATCTTATTTTCTTCCTGCATTCAACCACTTCCATTTGTAGTCTAACTGCCAGTTTGCTTCAGTGCTTGGAGTCCCCTCCACTCATCTGTCTTCTTCAGTGGTCTCTTCCATCACAGGAAAAAGTATAAACAACACGGAATATCTGCCTCCTCAGAAAGCTTTCAGTATAATTCTGCAGTAGTTCACAAAGGTAAAATTTGGAATTGCTAAACAATTGTGAGATATAATAAGAGCTTTGAGAGAACCACGCATAGATTTGTAGACATTGAAGATCTATTTAGCCATGAAGTAAGGCTCTCCAGGGAAGTGAAAAATTTAAGGATGTTTGAATTGACAACTATAAGATACAAAGAAACATGAAGAGAGATGCATTTTGAGGAATAATAGCCTAGAGATTGTGCTTCGGTGGCTCTTCATGTTAACAGTGTACCTCAGACGAGATGGAGGATGAGACCAGAGCATGAGCCAGAGTCTCAGAAGAACGAGTTAGCCACCCAATAGTCCTTAGTGGATGGAATTATACAAGAGAACCATATAACTGTGAGAGAAATAATGAGACGACATGGCGTTTGGAGAGCAAAAAGCTATTAAAAACTCTGGATAAAAGGAGAAAGGCTTGCACAAATCTAGAGAGAGTCCATGGCTGTGTGAGAGAAGCTAGGGGCTGTATTTAATTGATTGTCACTGTCATTGGCCAGAAGCAGTAAGATGAGGAGAGTGGGGGATCACTAAACCTATCTCTTTGGCACCCCCTGCCACCTTGTTTTCTGTCAGTGCTTCTTGCTGGACACAAACAACTAGAACCTGGAGAGAAAATGAGGTTAACATTTAACCAAAATTCCCTAATTCTGCTTCTTAAATGTTGAGCCCCGTAAGGAAAGCAAACAGGATAGATATGGTAAGGGTATAGAGTGATGGACTAACAGCATAGGTGCCTCTGGGAAGAGTACTGGATTTCCTAATGGTAGCTTACTTGGGCATTGTGATTTGAAATTATCGCTGCTTAAAATCTTTGTTTGATCAATTTTATTCACATGTTAGCACTCTTATCCTACTTAATATTAATTAGTCATGTGAATGTGGCTTCTCACTTCCACTGGGTTCTATGCATTTCAGAATACACTTCCATTCATGGGATAATAAAAAACCAATGTGTAATCCTTTAAGGCAACGGCATTGCTGTCAGCATCAGTTTTTAATCTTTCACTCATTCATTTTCAGTCTACAAAACTCATATTTTGACATATTATAACAGATACCAGTCACATGTATTATTTTACTGACTTTTACCCCAAACCATCCACTTGTCTCTTTGGCATGAATTCAGTGAGTATGAGAAATGAAATCACATAGAAGCAAGAGCTGTCTCATTTGATAAATGAAGCCATTGGAAGCATGATGCCATTGACTTGACAAATGGATCTAATTTAACCATGTGGATTTCCCCACTTGGTGAAGACATTAGAGTGTTTGCAGATTTTCTTGCTTGGTGTGTGAATGGAATCCAGTAAGCAACTCCTAGCTGGCACATTCCCCATGGCTTGAAGAAGTAATGTGTAAGTACATTTTATCTAACAAATTGACTGAGATATTAAAACCGTCACTGTGGTATTTCTCGGATTTGGGAGGGATATGAAGAGTCAATAAAAGGACAGGAATTAGGTCCTGTTTCAAAGAAACTAGAATCAAACTATTTTTTTAAGTAACTGTTTGGGCAAAACAGAAAAACATAATGGAAAATTGCCTTTAAAATGAATAAAGAATGGCTTATTACTTAGAATTTTACTTCCTGTGAAGATATAAAACAAATATAAGTGTCAAGTAGACATTTTCAGATATGTGACAACAAAACAAAACAGAACAAAGAAGTGAGCAGCATTGTCTAAGTACTTTCTTTTAGGTTTTGGGAAGACAGAAACAGGGAAGAGGGTGATTAAGAATCTAATATAAAATAAGAAAAGGTATATTCATAGGTATTTTAAAAGTATATAGGACTATAAAAGTAATGACGGCAATAATATAGCAGGGACAGGAACATATGCCCTTATGTTTGACTGTAGGTGAGGTAGCAACTCTTATTTCAGAAAATCATTACAAAAAGAAAGAATTTCAATTTATCTGGACTAACAAACATGATATTAAAAGTACAAATAGATAGGTGCAGAGAGATAACAATAAATGAACATTAACTATGAATGAAGTTGTAAACACTTGGGCGATCATGTTGTAAATAAGTTCAGAAGGTGTTAAAATTGCCGAGCCAATTAAAACTCTGGAATATTAAGGTAATTTTTAAAAATTGTAGCATTTTTTATAGAATCAACCATGGTAGTAGTAAAGAAGAAAATTACATATTTTTAAGTGCTAAAAATGAAAAGGCAATTAACAAAAATTAGTGTTTATTACTAACTAAAAAAATTAAGATGTTTGCAAAATATATTTTCACTTATTAGTATCCAGAATATGTCAAGAAGTGTTTATAACACAATAAGATGAATAACACAATTAAAATAAGCAAAGTGCTTGAACAGACACGTAAATCAAGTAAGATATACCAGTGGAAAGTAAGGAAATGAAAGCTACTTAGAAAATGGAATAAAAGCACAATGATATGTTGCTATGTTTGGGATTGCTAAGGGATATTTTTAAAATGTTAAGACAATATAAAGCCCTTTCGTGAATGTAACACAACCCTTAACCCCATTTCTTGCTGCTGGGAATGAAAAATGGACATCCCGGCATCTTGTAAGCCCAAAGAGAAGCAGCCTAAGTCTCAGAGCAACAGCAAATTCCTACAGAGACTAATCAACTTCCTTGCTCAGTTTCAAATTTAATCTCAGGTTTATGCCAGACCCTACAGCAGTTTTTGTCTTGTTTTGTTGTTCTCAGGTAATACTGATGCTGCTGACTTGGGAATCATGTCATATGTCTATGAGGGTTATAGACGTAGGCATCTAAAAGAATCTAACAATTATTCAAAGTAAGATAATTTATCAATGTTGTCAAGCACAGTGCCTATGTTTCAGTGAGAAAATTAACACATTTACAGTATCCAAACAATAAAGGTCCCTAGAGGTGAACCTAACAAATATAAAAGATCTCAACTGGGTGTTGTATAAAAAAATTCAAAAGACATTAATATAACAAATAATATAATAGTAAGAAAAAACTTATTGTGGTTTGGAAAATATACACAACATCCTCCAGCCCCCCTCCAAATTACAATTACTTTTCATTAATTTATTCATTTATTCACTTTACCTCTAATCAATCCCTCCCCTTCTCCTTCTCCCTCCTCCCCTTCTTCTCTGAGAGGGTTGAGCCTCCCCCTCTGGTTATCCTCCTACCTTGGCATATGAAGTCTCTGCCGGGTTATGCCCACCCTCTAATAACTGAGGTCAGATGTCAGATAAGACATCTCAGTTAGGGGAACAAAATCCACAGACAGGCAACAGCGTTAGGGTCTGCCCCCACTCCAGTTGTTGGGCACCCACATGATGACTGAGTTGCATATCTGCTACAGATGAGTGAAAGGCCTAGGTCTGGCCCTTGTATGCTTTTGTTTGTTAGTTAAGTCTCTGCAAGCTGCCATTGGTCCAGGTTAGTTAACTTTGTTGATCTTCCTGTGGAGATCCTATCTCCTTTGCCAGCTGTTTCCATTCATTTTCCTGACCCTCTGGCCCTCTCTCCTGTCTCTCCCTACAGCTAAGCCTGAACCTCCCGTTAACCTCCCCATACCCTCTATTACCTAGTTCCCTCCCTCCGTCTGCCTCCTATGATTATTTTAAGTAGAAATCGACTATTTTACATTTTAGGGGGTGTAGGGTGTATAAGCGTGGTGCTAGTTTGTGCGCACATGCCTGTGTGTGTGTGTGTGTGTGTGTGTGTGTGTGTGTGTGTGTGTGTCTGTTTCTCTTCTTTTGGTTTTGCTGTAGAATTATTAATTTGTTGTGCTTTTGGGGCTTTAGTTACTGTCCTTGTGTTGGAGTTTTTCTTCTATTAACCTTTGTCGGTCTTGATTCGTGAAAAGATATTGTTTAAATCTGGTTTTGTCACTTAATATCTTGGTTTCTTCATCTGTGACAATTACAAGTTTCACTGGATATAGTAGTGTGGGCTAACATCTGTGCTTTCTTAGGGTCCAGGCCCTTGCACCTGTTAATATTATTTCTTTGTTCTGCATGTACATTTAGTGTTTTTATTATTGTGTCTGGAAGTTTTCTTTTTTGGTCCAAACTATTTGGTGTTCTGTAAGTTTCTTGTACATTTATGCCAAGTGTTAGAAACTTTTAGATTTGGCATTTTTTGGCTGTTATATTAATTATTATATTGTATCTTTTTCTCCTGAGATTCTCTCTTCCATCTCTTGTATTCTATTGGTGATACTTCTGTCTGGACTTCCTGTTCTCTTTCCTTCATATTCCATGTCCAAGGTTGTCTTCAGTTGTGATTTCTTTTTTGCTTATTATCTCAGGGGTTTACTTCTGGGAACAGACACCATGACCAAGGCAAGTCTTATAAAGGACAACATTTAATTGGGGCTGGCTTACAGATTCAGAGGTTTAGTCCATTATCCTCAAGGCGGAAACTTGGCAGCATCTAGGCAGGCATGGTGCAGGAGGAGCTGAGAGTTCTACATCTTCACCTGAAGACTACTAACAAAATACTGTCTTCCAGGAAGCTAGAATGAGGGTCTTAAAGCCCATACCCACAGTGCAACGCCCACTCCAACAAGGCCACACCTTCTAATAGTGCCACTCCCTGGGCCAAGCATATACAAACCATCACACTTATATTTCTATTTTCAGATCTTAGACAGTTTTATTCATTTACTTCCCCTCTTTAACTGTATTGTCCTCTATTTCTTTATCCTTTTCTTCTCTAAAGGCCTTCATTATCATCACAAGATGAGGTTTAAGATCATTGCCTTGATCTTTGGGTATGTTAGGATATCCAGGACTTGCTGTAGTAGAAGACGTAGGTTCTGATGGTGTCATATTGCCCTGGCTTTTGTTGATTATGTTCTTACACTTCTCTTTAGCCATCTGGTTATCTCTAGTATTGGTTGGCCCTGATGGTAGCAGGGTTCTAGGACTGTGGGTAGAACTGGTAGTTGCTAATGGCAACAGGCCTTTGGTTGTCTTGTGTGGCAGCAAATCCTCCAGGAAAGCAGGCTGAGTTCAAGACCAAGGAGTGAAGTGCAGATCCATGCAATTGCATGTAGAGGTGTGGATGGGGGAGATAGAACCAAGAGTGGGCAGGGAAGACCTCAGGGCTACTGGGCTTGCCACAGTCCCAAAATGGGGGATTAGGGCATGGGTATCTCACGTGGCTGTCCTCCTGTGTAGCAGCAAGCCTCCCAGAAGCATGTTGAGCCATGACCATGGGTGTGGAGTGCAGATCAGAAATTCTCACTACAAATTTTATCTAAATCCAAACAAGGTCTCAAGAAGATTTTCCTCAGATTTTGAAATTCACATCTAAAATGCTTGTCTTGGCAAATTCAACACTGAGAACACAAGCATGTGGAAACCTGAATTTCAGCATCAAGACCTGTGTAAAAAGCCTGGCACAGCAGTCCAGAGTGGAGAAGCCAAGGCTGGAAGGTGGAGGCAAGCAAATGCTTGGAACTTACTGACCAGCCAAGCTAGCCTAGATAAATAACTGAGTACAGGTTCAGTGAGAGACCCTCTGTTAAAAAAATGAAACTGGAGATCAACTGAGGGAGACACTTATCATCAACCTTTGACCTCCAGATGCACACACAGGCTCACACAGACTCACATGTACACACATTCACACAGGCACACACATACATGCACATGTGAAATATATAACAACAACACAAAAAAGCAATGGACCATGGGTAACCTCTCTAATTCTAAAGACGAACAACGCTGGCAAAGATTCACATTCTGAGGCCAGAAAGAGGGCCACGCAAAACAGAAGTCAAGATTCCTACAAGGCAAAATTTTCTGTTTTGATATTCAGCCCACTCTTTTGTTGTTCATATACTATTGCATTTAACTTGACGTCACATCTATGAAAATTGTTTCTGGGAAGCCTAGGCAAGGGAAACATTTCAGCCCTGAACATTGACCTCCCACGTTATGTAAGTATAAAAAGAGTTCAAAATTGAAGTTAAAATAGAAAAAAAATCCACTCATGCATTGTTCTTAATTATATGTTCCAAAAAAGTAAAATTGTTATTCTGATGTCAAGCATGAAAAACATCAATGCAGAATCTAAGTAACTGGTGTTTCTTAAAGTACAATGCAGAAAATAAGGTGAGAACTGGTGTTTACCCAAGATTATTTTGTATACATGTCTGCCTGTTATCTGACACAGGACACACACACACACACACACACACACACACACACTTAGGCACCCACACACGCTCATGCACATACATGAGCATACACTCTCATATACACACACTTACAGACAAATACACAGCATATTCCCTTTAGATTCAATCCTTCCATGAAATAGGAGAGAAGCATAGACTTTATAGTCAGACTTTGGGTTTAGTTTCCTATTTCTTTTGCTGTACACTAAGTAAGTACTAAATATTTGGGATTTCATTTTCTCTATCTCCAAAATTAAAATATAATTAATAGTCATTTTCTAGTTGGCTCTATGAATGCTATCTGGCCTGTTAAAGATTCCAAAAAATATTTTCCTTTGTTGCCATTATCAATTTTTCAATAAAAATTCATACACTGTACTATGATCATTAGTTTTCCTCCCCCAATTCCTCCAGGATCATCCCTTCACCTCCCTACACAGCCAACTTGATGCTTGTGTTCAATTGAGCATTCTCTCTCTCTCTCTCTCTCTCTCTCTCTCTCTCTCTCTCTCTCTCTCACACACACACACACACACACACACACACACACACACACACCTCTCTCTTTCTTCACAAAACAAATAAAAACAAAAAATTAAAGAGAAACGGATGCACAAATGGACAATAATACACAAGTGGAAATCAAAATAAAAGAGAAAAATGCCTGGAACAAACCAAAATGAGACCAAAAAAGCTGTGCACAAACACCATTGAGTTTGTTTCGGGTTCTCCAACTATTCCTGGCCACTGAACTTGCCCTGAATGTGGTTGCAATGCTCAGTGATACTCCATTGTAGAGGACAGATTCTTTTTTTGTCCAGCAGTTATAAATTATAGCTAACTAGCTTCTTGTTAGTGGTAGTCTCTAGAAAAGTTGTGGAAAATTATATTTACTGCTGCTGGGTCTGAAAATTTTAACAGGTGTGCCAATATAACTGTTTCTTCGTGACTCGATGCCCCAGCGTAGGGGGATACTAGATTAGGGAGGCAGGAGTGGGTGAATGGGTGGAAGAGCACCCTCATAGAGGCAAAGGGGAGGTGGGAAGGGGGTATGGGATGAGGAGTTTGTGGAGGGGTAACTGGAAAGGGAGATATGATTTAAAATGTAAATGAATAAAATGATTAATAAAAATTTCCTCCATGGCATCCAGAATCAAGTGGCATCCACTGATAAGACAGATGCATATGGGAGTCTCCAAAACTACAAAGTGAGGAATTTCCTCTCACAATGGTGAAGAACAAGTTTGTTAAGGGAATGTGCTTCTACATGCAAGTGGCACCCATGGCTAAGCTCAGAGAGCAGAGCTGTGCCGTGATATTTCCCTGATTATGAAATCATTTCACTAATATCCTTGCTATATAAAAAAAGAAATAACTACAGTTTTGCAAAGAATCCAGGCCTACTTTTTTCCTCTCTGGAATGATGGCCTTGGGTGTATTGCAAAAATACACATAATCTAAACACTGTAATTGTTTGTGGTTTCCTGGCATGACTTCCTAAATAGTCTCTATGCTAACTCTGCAAATTTTTCATACTTTAGGAAAAATATGAATGGGTGGGAGAAAATAAATATAACCAGTGTATTTTTAGGATTTTTTAATACACTTTGCCTTTGGCGTTTTACAGTTGTTAAAGTCGCCTGTTAGAATTTTATTTTCAGATGAAGAACATAAACACTTTCTCTAGATTTGTCCACATGGCATTTCATCTGTTTCCCATATAGCTTGTGGGTAAGAAACAGGAGTTTTAAACACCAATAGGTTTATGTCATGCTCAAATGTGTAACATAAAAGTCTCCCTGACTAAGGGTTACTGACAAAGCAGACATTTCTGCAGTCATGTGATGCAGTTTCTGTGACTTTTTAAAATTTATGATCTTTAGATGTGTTGGGATCACTCTTTAAAGGGAAGATTAAACACCCTCAGACTTGAGAGATGAAGCCAAGTTGAAATTTTCTTACTGCCATGACATTTTGGACTTTGGACTGCTTGCCAAGATAAACACAGGATCATGGTCCAAAAGAACTGGTGTTTGTCTGTCGGTAGAATGTGAGGACCTTTACGGGTATGCTTAAAGCATTCTAGTCCTTGAGTCTTAGTGTCTTGTCTGGCGTTTCTTTTAGAGTGAGGCAGTCCAGTCAGTAGAGATGCAAGCTCATTCCGTGGTGTACTCAGAAGTTCATTTCAGCTCTCCCAAAACATTAAGCACTCTTGCCAGCAATGCCAACTACTTAACCATTTGCTGCCGCGCAAGGACTGATACAGTGAATGCATGTGTTGCAGGGGTCACCCACACAGGCTTCAGGACCCCAGCAATGCAATCATCCTTGGCCTGCTGTGACTGGTGGCTACTGACTGTTCTCAGTTGAGTCCCTTGTGTAGGCAATATTCTCATCTTTTCCCTAGAGTAGCTCACTTCTGAGAAGCAAGGTGAGGATCCTATGAACCCCGTTGCTTGCCTGCACAACAACAAATGGAAAGTCTTTCTCATTCTCACTTTCTGTGGCAAAGCCCCTCCACAAAACATCCCAGCTCCTCCTTTACTCTGTCTAATCCTGTGTCTTGTGGCTGGTATTGGAATGTTCCATAAAACCTTGTCTACGTGAATCTCCATTTTAGGAACTAGCAGCATTTAGCAACTCTACAGATAATAATGGATGCCCATCAAACATGTATATGGTAATAATCTAAAGTACTGGAAATGCTCAATAAATACTGACTATTGTTATTTTGAAGAAGAAAGTTCTTTAGCCTCCGTAGGTGTTCACAAATTAGGTCTTCAAAAAATGGTCAACCAAGGCAATAGCAATGATCACACTTGATTATAGAAAAAGGGAAAAGTGATTTGTTTGGGTATCTTTGCTGGTAAAGAAAAGATAGAGAGAACCTATTCACGCTAACTGAAGAAGTTGTTTAACAGTTACTGTAGAGATAATTTGTAGGGAACTCACCTGATCTATTGCTGGATATTATTGGAACAAATGGTAACTCAAGGTTATGGACTGTATAGTGCATGTACCATCAATATGACCAAGTCACAGAGATAACAAAACGCCAGCTGGAAAGCAGGAAGGTGAGGTGAAGCCAGCAGAAAGACCTACCATCCATTGTGTAGGAGTGTGAAACCTTCTCATTTGTCAGAAAAGCAAGCCAGCTTTCCTGACCTCGGTGGATGATGCTGTGTAAATCTCTGGAGTTTCCACTAGAACGCAAAGGGAAAGAGAACACAGCTTTTCACATTCTTATTCCTCTGATCAAGCACTTAAAAAAGAAGGGCCACCCTTTTTATTCCATGGAAGACAGCCATCAAAAGTAGAGTTTGAATTGTCCAAGGGACATAATTTCTTCTTCTAAGTAGGATTCGTGGTGCCAGGGCATTATCGGGAGTAATAAAGAATAATTATCCACCTTGTCAACCCATAATCCAAATCAGTTTAAAGGCCTTAAGAAGCTTAACTCAAATGATCCCCTAATTCTTTAGGAATTGCCACCTGATGGTAATCATAGACCTGGAGAACCACACTGGGTCTTTTCCACTTAGCCTTTCACTCACTTAAAAAGAAGTCACCTGAGCTAGTTTTGTTTCTGTGTATTTATTGACATCAGAGTTCACTATCTGAGATTTTTGTGATAAATGACAAAATGAAAGCACAGTTAATTTACTCAGTAACTTCAAATGTTTTTTTTAAAAACATTTCAAGCACATAAGCAAGTGTCATTGAGGCTAATTGAATGAAGGGTCTTATTCATAACATCTTCTTTTAGATATCTTTGATATTTTATGCATTTATCTTCAATGGTCTAAGCACCAATATGTTGCAAGGTATTTTACAGCCCTTTGATTATTTCTTTAAATTCTTATTCTTTATCATTTCCTAGTAGGTAACTGCTAATTTGTATTTCTGCATAATCATAAATCACTTTAACAATTTTAATAATTTATCTAAGTAAAGGTCAACAAATATATTCTTTTTAATATGTAGTTCAATTGTTTTGACTGAAGATTAAGATTTCACTAAATTAACATGAATAAATGTAACTGTATAACTATTGGGCAACATTCTACTATGTGACAGATTGTCACACATTCATTCATTTTCATGTCTTAACTAATTTCTAAATATTCTCTTTCATTGGAATCTTTGGAGCCATGAATGAAGGTCTCTCTGTGGTGTACGACTGGGTCCCAGGGTCATAGTTCAGTTCAATTCTGCTTCTACTTTCTAATTTGCTCTGACACAAATTTAATGATGTTAACATCTTCTCCAGACTGTGTAGGAATTCTCAGTTCCCCACAGTATGATTTTCATTTGGCATTAAGGATTTTTAAATTATGTCTAACAGAAGGAAAATTTTGACTTCTTGCATAAGTTCTCAATTACCAATTACAGAGAGACCAAGAATATTTACCAGTTCCTTAACATCTTTCCCTGTCACTTGTAACTTCATGGGCTATGTAGATTTTTCCATTGGGTTGTTTTTCTTACAAAAAGAGAAAGAAAAAAAGAAAAGAAAAAGGAAAGAAAAAGAGTGAAAAAAAAAAACTCTAATTTGCGGTCAGCCTGGTCTACAGAGCTAATTCTAGGACAGCCAAAGATACACAAAGAAACTCTGTAAAAACAAACAAACAAACAAACAAACAAACACCAGTGGGTCAGGAGAATGATCATATTGTAAATGGGAAAATGAATAACAGAAAATCCATTACCACTTCAAAACCATTTCAGTATGGGAGGTCACACTTCCATTTGTTTTCTATTGGCATAAACTGGTCACATGACCCCATGCTTGCTGCAATACCGGAAACATAATGATTGGTAGTTCAATTACACCCCAGTACTATCTTTATACTTTAATCATTTGAGTGCCAGGATGACCTTTGAACATCAGCTGGTGATTATGTCATGTTTCCTTATTTGTACTGAAAATGTTACCTCTAATTCTAAACTTTTTTGATAGTGTCTTCTGGCATGATGAGATTTCAACTTTTTGGCATTATATTTATTAATCTTTCCATTTACAGTCTATGTGTAATTAGTGAGCCCTTCCTTATATAATATTTAGTCCCAAAGCAAACAAATACATATGATAAGTAAAAGCAAAGTCACAAGCCAGTCTGTCCTGTGACTATAGATGGAAGACCTTAAGCCAAATTTTAGCCAACAGTCCCATGTAATACATCTGGAAAGTCAACAAATTTTCACTCACTAATCTTATAGCCATCAGAAGGCTGAGACAGAATTATTATTTTCTGGGCCAGCCAGAGCTACAGACGGTGGACAGGACTTTGAAGGCCAACTGCTGTCTGGCCCAAGCAAGTACCAATTGGTCTTGTGGTTCAGTGGCTAAGAAGATACTAAAGAGGCTAGCAAGGTCTGAAACAATGTGGAACATACCCATCAATTGTTTCTGTACAAGATCACTGGGGAGTAGCTTGTAAGCACTATGCAGAGCCCTCCACAGTCTATAGTAATTTTCCACCTGGCGTTCTCATCACCATAGCAACAGGCTGCTCTTCCTGTGGGACCACTGAGTATACCCCTATTCCCAATGGTCTTAGCAGAGCTGGCTTGCCCCACAAAGCCCGTCCAGGGTCAGGGAGCAGCATGGCTATGTTGTTAACTGGATCATCTGTGATCAAGATGGCTGCCGGGGCCTGACACACTATGGCAATCTTCAAGTCTTCTATCTTTCTGTCCATCACACAGAGCTACTGAAAGGGCTCTGAACAGGGAGAAAATATTTTTCTTTAAGGGAAGACATATCTGATTGTCCACTCTCAGCACAGGCTTAAACTTTTTCACCTTTACTGATCACTTATTTATACCTGCTTTCTTGTCCTTGGTGAACTGTTGCTCTGGGATTACAGACTCCAATGTTCACTAGCAAAGCGTGGACCATTCTGCCAAGTTTTTGTTTGTTTGTTTGGTTTCGTTTAGTTTTTGGTTTTTTTGTAGGAACCATAGCTCAACACACACAAATCTTGTCACATTTGCCTACATCTGCTTTTCTTTCTTCAGTCCCTCCTAAACATGTTAGTACATTAGTAGCTGGATGTACTCACTAGTCTAAAGCTATTCAAACATACTAGGGCCATTCTACCTTGGAGGGATCACACCCCACCAAGGGTTTAGCAAGTCACGCAAATCCTATATCAGCCCCATGGTCCTCGCTGAATTAACTTCTATCTTAGCTCTTCTACAAACCTGATCTTACCAAGCCCAGAGAACTTGGCATTAAACGCTACCAAGGGCATGCCCAATTTCCTTAGTAATACCCACGGTTCTGCTTTCCAGTCCTGTGTCTTTGTCTCATGAACTAAACTTTTTAGTGGCTCATCTACAGTGGCCAGCTGCTGGGACTTGATTTCCTCATATTACCTCAAGTTATGAAACATTCATCTCAAGGAAGGGTGGGTATTTAGGTTACTCTATTTCTGAGCTTCCAAAACATCGAGGCAGATGCTATCAGCACCCATGACCCATAGCCTCATGAGGCAGGGTCATTCACTGTTTTAAAATACTTCATGATAAAGTGGTTTAGAGATAGTGTTTCCTAATTATCAAAGTTTTCTGTATTGGGGAGTTATTAAGGCCTGTCTATACTCTAAAGTATGGATTTTGACTTTCTATTAAAAATCACATCAAAGGGGTTTCTTCTTCATCCTCCTTTTTTCTCTGTCTCTCTGTCTCTCTGTCTCTGTCTCTCTGTCTATGTTTCTGTCTCTCTGGCTCTTTCTCTCTGTCTCTGTCTCTTTCTTTCCCTTTCTCCTTCATTGGCTGATTATTTTAATTGGATAGATCCTAGGAAAGGCTCTTTAACAAATATCCACTTTGTATATGATCCCTTGCATCCTGCCAGCTATTAGAGAGAGAAATTCAACACTTCCATATCATTTTCCTTTTCTTCACATCTTCTACTAATCAGAGTCTAATGATAAGAATAGTATTCACATATCTTTTCCCATTGTAATGTTTCCCTTGTGTGGGCAAGTCTTCATGGACAAACAACCAAACCTCAAATACATGCCTTATTTGCCATGCAAATGCCATGACAACTTCCTTATAATCTCATCCCATACTACTACTTCATGACTTGCAATATATCATTCTAATCCATCAGACTACTGAGATACAACTCTGTATTTATGCAATGAACCTCATTCATCAAGGAGGTGTGCCAACCATAAAAGCAAAGCAAAACAAAACAAAACAAAAAACAAAAACAAAAACAAACAAACAAACAAAAAAACCCAGATAGCCTGTGTTCCCTCCCAAGGATGTTTTACCCTTAAATGATTTAGTCTTGGTAGTATATTTGATTACCTACCTATGACATAGGTACATATAACATAGGTATATAATCAAATCAATAGGTAGGAAATCAAACAATTTCCACTATGGTAGTGAGGAACACTATTCTACACCATTAGTAAAGGCAAACACAGTGAGGTTTGCACTGGTGGATGCTCCAGCATCAGATGGACCACTTCTGGTTGCCTGTCTTAGCGTTCAACCCTCCTCTCTGAATCATCATCTTTGAGTCTCTAGTTCTGATCCAATTGCCAATTGTGTCATGTGTTACACACACACACACACACACACACACACACACACACACACACACCCAGAGAGAGAGAGAGTGAGAGAGAGAGAGAGAGAGAGAGAGAGAAACAATACTACCCAGTGACTAGGAGGTTTAATGATATTGCTTACAGAAGCATAACTGAGTAGTTACTTATGAAAACTCAGTGGAATCAGCAAATATTCAACCCCAACATGGGTAGCATTCATGACAGCTGAACCGTTTTAGAACCCCAACCCACATTTAAGATTTTTTTCTTTCAGACTACATTATAAACTCAAAATTAATTTAATTTCAAGTATGGCTCGGATTCTGGTAATCTAAATGTGTTTAAGATTTCAAAGACCGTTGCTCTAGTCTGTATTATCCTAAGAAGCATACGTCCTTGCATGTGTACCTTCTCTAACCAGTAGTTAACTTGCAAATTGACCTGCAAGACAAGCCAAGAATCCTGGTTCTCCTCCTTAAACTAAATAATTTCAGGATTCTTTCATAAAATAAAGAATCACTTTATAGGTGTACTGTCACGAGACAGAATCCTATCCCAGGTGTGCAATGTACATGTTATGCTAGCAAAGTCCTTTAACGTTGAGTTTGCTATTCTATATACTAAAATATTTGTATTAATATGGCATGTTTTTGTATCATAATAATATTTACTTCATACTGTTTTTTGAAAATTTAAATACAAATGCTTAACCCACTTGGTATAGACTGAAACATTTCATAATATCAATTATTAGCTCTGTAATTGTTGACACTTTTATCTATCATACAGGGAGGTCTTTAGATATAGAAAATTCTTTCATTATTCTATGTTTAGTGTCAAGAAAAGAAAAACAAGACAATCCAATGATTTGAATTACTAATTGAGGTAGTGCTTTAGAAATACTAATCTAGTGGAAGCTCACACAACGGATCATAATGTGGAATGACGGGAGCCAGGGTTAAGCTCTGGAGAGTATGAGGGACTCGTGGCCATACGGACATCAAACAATTCTTGGAAAGAAGCAGAGACTCAGGCCCAGTATGATCTAGGTTATTTAGAAAGGGGTTTTAACTTTATTTTTTCATATTTTGTTCTCTTTTAATATTAAATGTTGTGACTACATCATTTACAATAAACTTGCATGTGTCTTATCTCTGAAGCTTCAGGAACCCCATACAATAAATGTGTTCTATAGACTATGTATGTGCACAATGTTTGTGTGTGTGTGTGTGTGGGGGGTGGTGGGTGTGGGTGGGTGTGGGAGTGGATATACCTAAGGCTTACAGTTAATTTGCAAATGACAAACACCATTCAGGCCCAATTGCTCTCTCTGGATAATGCATTATGCAGTCTTTTCTTTTGGGTATATTCACTTCAAAGATACTTAAATTTACTCATTAAAAACCTTACTCTTGCTAACTTAATGGTATAAAGAAACACTATCACCTAACTCATCAAATGAATAGCACTGTTGCTTTGTTTTGTTGGACATAGTTCATTCACTTCCGGTCCTACTTAAAACCACAAACAGAATTAATGTCATTCTGAGATACTTTATTTTTTTAGGGTTGTCTTTTCTAAATCTTTTCTTTTTCTTTTAATGACTCAATTCTGTGATCAAACCATAAACGTCTTAGAAAGCTACATCAATCATGTTAGCTAGGCCACTTGGGAGCACAGGCTTCCAAGGACACGTGGAAATATGCAGCTTCCTTTAGTATGAACATCTGATAGTTATCACTTATGTCAGTGACCTTGGGGGATTGCTCCTGAATCTTCACAGAGACATAAATAGATTACCCATGAGGAGTTTGGTGGCCAGGAAACAACCAACTAAACCCATACATCACACATACTGATTAGCCTAGGAAGCTCCCATAAAGCCCAAACAGTTGTGTTATGCTGAGCCCCAAGAAAAGGCTGAAGTAAGATCAACTCATGTGAATTACTTACTGCATGAATCAAATCTTAGCACTACTTTCAGTCCCATGCCTCATTGCAGGGGAAACATTTTCTCTTGGGATTTGTTCTAGTTTGCTTGCTGTTGCTGTGATAAACCCCATGGCTGAAAGAAATTCTAGGGACAAATTGTTTGTTTGGCTTATACTTCTAGTTCATGGCCCTTCATTGGAGAAGTTAGGGTGAGAATGCAGACAGGAAATGAAGAAACTATGGAGGAATGTTGCTTGCTGACATGGTCCCTGGATTGGCTCAGCCTACTTTTTATGCTCAGGCTTAACCTCCCAGACCCACCTGCCTAGGTACGGAGTCACACACAGTAGATTGGACCTTTTGCATCAGTCAAAACCAAGTCAAGTTATGGCCACAGACAAATCTGATCAATTCAGTTCTTCAGGTAAGGTTCCCTCTTCCCAGGTGACACAAAGTTGTGTCCAATTGACAATAAAAACTAAGCAGCATAACACCTCTTACTATGTAGGAATCCTAAACCAGAGATGCAAGCCTGGAAGAGTCAACTCCCAAAGAAAGCAAATAGAAATAATGCTGAGATGCATGACAGGCATGTAGTCAATGTGATTGTATTGAGATAACAGGAACAAGTACCCCAGCCCGGTCTGCAGGGCTACTGTTGCAATCCTCAAGATTGTATAAGGATACAAAGCAACTAGGAAACATCCTCAAGGAGTGTCAGTGAAACTGTGGTCTGGTCCATTTAGTTCAGTTCTGGTCACACAGAGTCATAGCAAGGAAATTATCATCACTGTGGAGAGAACGCTCACCACATAGTTCCTGGAATGCTTAACTATCAGACCTGCGACCCTGGAAAAGTAAAGAGCCTCATGAAGGGACCATCAGCTGGAAAGACCCCTCTGCTCCTAAAAGGTTTAAGGCTATGACTTACCCCTCAGAGGATCTGTGATAGGATGTTGAGAAAACTGGCATTTTGGCAATTTGTTTAAAACGCCTGAGAATTTTAAGTTACACTTAACTTTTTGTCTTTAGCCTTAGAGGGTGAGGGTTAGCAGCAGTAATTGAACATTCTTTAAATAACTAACGTGCCTGTGTACATGGAGCAGCAGAAATCTGACCCAAGATAATGGAGGGGACAGATATAGAACAAAGGCGGCGATGGCAAGCTTTTATCCTGCTGTGAGGGAGCCATCAGGCCCCTGCATGTTCATGGGGAGCTGCACTATTATTGCTACATTTAGCTGGCACCTAATAGGCTAACTCCTACAAGGAAAATTATGGAGACTGTGTAATACAGTTGCTCTAAACGTTCCCTGGACTGAAATTCACCAATTAGAGAAGACTTAAGTGGTGAGCTGAAGGAATGCCCCAGTCTCTGATTCCCCTGGCCAGAATACTTGGCATTTTCATGTGAGTTTTGGAGACCAGGCTCAAGTTCTTGTGCTTGCACTGTGAATGTATTTGACAAGTAAGATATTCATGAGTTGGATGAAAAGGTAAGTGGTCTTGAAGGGGATAATTTGTTGCCTTTTGACCTGCTACTTTCTGGCATGTGAGAACTCACCTTTCTCTCCCCCCACCCACCGCATCTTATACTAGAGGCAGCATCTTGAATGCAGAGATTAAACCTCCTGAGGGTCTCATCCTCATCTTGGACTTCCAGCCTCCATATACGGGAAAGCAATGTAGTCAGTCTTTAAAGGTTATGCATTCTGTAACACTTACTGTATTATCCTAAAACAGACTAGAAACCTGTTTCCCACTATCAAATCATGGCTCTGTCCTTGAGACCAGAGGCCATGTCTAATTAACTTTTCCATTTTCCGAACAGACACAGTAAACACAGGAAGTAATTTGTTACTGATGACAGTGAGTAAAGATGATAACTAGCAAAATTTGCCAATTTTCTTTTCACTTCTCTTGTCAGCTACAATTCTTGAGCTGTAAACATCTGGCAACCACCTTCCCACCCACCTGCCTTCCTATCTCTAATCAGGAAGGAGGAAAAGGGCTGATATTACTTGTTTATCCTTTCATGTCTTTTTCCCTATAACATGTACCTTTTGGTTTCATCTCCTGGGCACTCTGTTTACCTAAGGAAATAGTTCTTGTATGAAAAAAAAATCCTTGAATGGGACCTTATGACTCGATCAAATGAGTCTTCCCAAATCACCACCCTGGCCATCTTCATCCCTAGCTTCCTCTTCGTCATCTAAAAAAAATATTTGTAGGAAATCTGATCCCAGATATGGGACCCAGATGGCAATATTATGTAAAGTCAAATCTCTTATTCTCATAGAAAAATAGTGTCCTAAAATACTCCTAGTAAACAGAGGGATATCGGGTTTATAGTATGAGTGGAATGTGTTCTAAAGCAAAAGAAAGGTAGTTTGACCACTCAACATGAGCACCTTGCTGCTTAATATCAGACAGTGAGTGGAAGTCTTCCTGATAAAGCAGTATATGAGTAGAAACATGATTAACTGCAAGAAGGAAACAGGTTAAGTTCATGGGACAGTAACTTTCAGGAAGATAGAAATGGAAGCCTCCCTGGGTCCAGGAACTGCCCAAGCATCAACATGAGAGGTAGAGACAAATGAAGTCACAGAGGAAGTAAAGGTTAGTCTTGGCCATGGCCATTTCAAATTGATTTAAAGATATAGAAGTCATGTAAAGTACTTGACAGATGAATAAATTATTGTACTTTTCTATCCTATGATGGTATTTTGTGAGAGATAGATATTCTGATGGTTTGGACCATGGTGGTACTTCCAAGAGAGAAACCCGGTCTGATTCCAGTGTCCTGTGGAAGACAGATCAAATAGAAATTTCCAACACACTACAGATCAAATGAGAAAACATAAAAAGAAAACATCAAGACTCATCCACAGTTATTTCCTGAAGCATGTAGAATCAATGACATCTATTGAGATGAAGACAATGAGGTAGGCCATGCTTAAAATCTAGATGGGGGAGGGGGTGGTGTCTGAGAGATAAGGTAGCAGTGTTCAAGGGTTTCTGTTGACTAGCAAATACAGAGTTGTTCAAGTAGCATCAGCTGACTCAGTTTGTACACAAATGCAGTTTGTTCTGCAAATATAGATTTTTACATTGCTAGGAAAGGTGACAGAACTTACAGACTTGAGGCTGCATGATATCAACAGAAGGAATTTGAAAATAAAATAAAAAGTTGCAGTAGAGGGGGCCCAGAACTCTGATTCAGAGTTTGTGGGGAGGGAAGAAAGACCATGATAGGATGCTCCAGGCTTGTGGCCAACAAAGGCAGAAGACAGCCAAAAGAGACTGGCCACCAGGGACCAAGGGACACAGATGTTTTCAAGAAAGAATAAATATGATGAAGACCAGGAGGAATTAGCCTTTTGAGTTGGCAACACACAGGCCACCAGAGACCTCAACAAGAGAAATTCTGAGAAAACTGGGGAATGTGAGTTGGAGTGGATGGTGTTTGAGCAAAGATGGAGACCACAGCAATTAGAATAATGTATGGAGGTCAGCTGAAAAGGGAGAGGAGAAATAGAAGCTAGGAAAAGACCATGTTGGCTTGACCAAGGTTGTTTACTTCCTGCAAAGATAATCTTCATGAAATTATGTCTAACATCACCACCTTTTATTAAGATAACATACAGATGACTTCATTTATTAAGATGAAAGTCACTTCACTTTGCTTATTGATTTTCAGACCTCTGGTTTCATCTGGCATCAGATCTGTTAGGAGACATGATTTTTCTCAGAATGTTATCATTCATATGTCTTAAATCTTGTTGTGCCATTCCAAGTACCTAAAGGACTCAAGAGAGTGAGGTTTCGCTGTTTTTTTTTTCTTAAAGTTGTTTAATAGCCACCCCTTATTTTAGAGTCATATAACTGCTGTGGTAATTGTTAAAAAGAATGGAATCTTTTATCCTGTACAGCACCACACCGTGTTACCTCTAGCCCCGGTGGTCTTTCCGCCCCCATTGGTAGCTACCCTCTCCAGACTTGCCAGCCAGGCACTCTCTCATCCCAGCAACCAGGTAAAATCAGAACATTAGAAGTTCCAACAGTGGGGTTGGGAATTTAGCTCAGTGGTAGAGCGCTTGCCTAGCAAGCGCAAGGCCCTGGGTTTGGTCCCCAGCTCTGAAAAAAAGAAAAAAGAAAAGAAAAGAGAAAGAAAAAAAAAGAAGTTCCAACAGTGGCTGGTCCCCTGTGGCTCTGTGATCCACTCTAGTCCCAGCGTGGCTACCCTCCAGTAATTCTCTGCAGCTGCCCTATCCACATACCCAGCACCCGCCCCTTAATAGTTGTGGTATGAACTCCCAGCAACCCATTAAAATTATGACTCAATAAGCTGTAATTTAGCAATCAGTTTATATGTTAAATTCTCAACCCACAATCTACAATAAACTCAAAACCAATTGATAAAGCTATAAACTGCCCACCTAGATAAGATAAATTGGCCTATAGAATTCTATCCCTTAAGAAATATTCGTAACTACTTATGGCCATTTAAGGCCATAAGGATCTGGGTCCTCCTTCTCTGCCATCTTGGGTCTACTCTTTTCCTCTTCTCTCCTGCCTTATGAAAACTTTGTTGCCTTACTTCTTACTGTAATTATGGGCTTTGACCCCTCCTGTGCCAGCCCTCACCTGCATAAAGACATCAACCTACGTATAACTCTTTGAGTATGATGCTAAACTTTGCCTCAAAGTTATTAATGATATCAGATTTAAAACTAGATTTCACATGGCTAACTACAGTGTGGTGGGTAGATACTAGAAGGAATGAGCTATGTATTTGGTTAGATTGTGTAACAAGATCTATAGAAAGGAGAGAAATGCTCAGGCGATGGATCGAATGACACTTAGTGAATTTCATTCAGAGATCAATATGCACCAGGCAAAATGAGGAGATGAAGCCAAGATGACCACGTGGTATACCACGTGATTCGGGAACTCAGGCATCTTGAAGACAAACTCAAGATCAAGACAAGAGTGAAAATTCACATGTGAAAGTATAACTACTCTTACAGGATGTGTTGCGATGGGTTGCGAAGGAATGGGAACCATAGTGTGAGAATAATGTATGGAGGTTAGCTGAGAAGAGGGAAGAAGATGTATAGAAGGTAGAAAGAGACCATATTGAAATGAGCAAGTTTTTTGTTTATTTGTTTGTTTGTTTGTTTGTTTTTTGGCAATGCCTCTGGAAGTGACGTAGTCCTTGCCATCAAGAAGCTGAATTGCTAGGATGGCCTACAGAACATGCCGGCCTACAGTGTCCCAAGTAAATAGCAGCAATGAAAGCTGGATCTGTGGAGAAGATAATAAAGCTGCTTCTCATAGAAGAATAAGAGGTCATCAGACCTCCTAAGGCAACCTCCCCCAAGATTACAGGATTTATTCCTTGGTGCCTTCAAATTTGCACATAGTCTTAGGAGGTATTGGAGCACTCAAGAGGAGAGAGGGTGATGAGGGGAGAAATTCTAATGATGCAACTCTCCTGAGTTATGGCCCATGCTAGAACAAGACTTTTGGTAACACAGCTTAAATTGAGTCACCCATGCTTCTATAAGTATCCCCCAAAGTTAATTGGTTCCCTGAACTGAGATTGGATTGTGTCTTTCCTTTCTTCCTATATGAGATTTTTTTGGTCTCCAAAAGAAAAATAGTGAATCAGGCAGATTTGCTCATACCTGCTTGGATTTGGCTTTCGGTTCAGGTACTCTACCTCAAATGCTTACAATTCCCCTTCATTTATCCCTGAGGAAATATTCGTTCAGATAATGGTTACATGTATTCAAGCATGATAGTCTTGACCTGGTTTCACAGACAAAATAACCTAATATACAGAGGTATTATTTGCCAAGTTGCATACCTATTGTATGATATCTATTGCATTATATTACTCATATCTATTGTATGAATCATATCTATTATATGAATCTTTCTTACATAAAACACTACCTTATAATATCCTAATTTGTTGTCTCTAGTTGTATAGGCTGAACAGAAGGCTCACAGCTAAAAAGAGATGAATCTGGGAAAGTGAACATGCCTTAAGAACAGCAAGAACAGAAATACAGTACAAATGAAAGATTATTGAATAATAATAGTAATGACAGAAAAGAAGGTTCATCCTGATTGTCATTCTTCATTGTTGTACAAGTGATTGACTGTTTCGATGTATTTTGCTTCTCAGCCTAGATATTAGCTGCTGTCTTAGCTCCCTCCAGGGAAGGGAATGGCTCACACATACAACCTGAAAGAGTGCCACGTGGGTACTGGGAGTCCATCAGATGGTAGGAGGCTGGTCATGAGGAAAATGATGGAAGCCCTGACAACGAAGTTTGTTGACAGAATGTAGTGATCAGGACAAAACAAGATCTAGGCTGGCCGCCAAAACTAAAGCCAGATTGGAAACTTTGGCATTTATACTGATGCATTTTCATAATTTTGTTTTTCAAATTTATATAATCATCCCTTCTCTGAAACGTGGACACTGGATTTAAACTTCAGTGCTTGTTTATGTTTTACTACTTCTAGCAATCTAAATGGTTTATGTTTCTGACAGACCTCAACAACAGATCCGTTATGCTTGCCCAGTATGAATATATACAATGTGTGAGCTTATTGAAAACATACGTATATGCTGTGTACTTTTCAAGGATACAAGTGAGGTTATTTTTTTGCATGGGGTGGACTGAATGTTACAATAAATGAGAATAATGAAAATATAAAGACATGAAATAGTGAAAAAGTTCAAAGAAAAGCAGGTGCAAGGAAAGACCTTTATGATACTGCTGTGCAGAAGCAAACGATTTTAAATAAAGGTATAACATGCTGCTGGTACCTTTCTAATTCCCTTTTGCTTTGCAAACACCTATGGAGAACAATATCAGTTATTGAAGACAAAAGTAGAAGAAGGTTACAAGCAAAGAAATGCATTTGATTGCGGTCATGTGACCACACTATCAATAAATGGGGGAATTGGGAAGGTGAAGAAGGAGGCAGGGACTGTTCTCTCACAACTAAAAAAAAATGTGTTTGAAACTATCATCAATGCATACAATAAAATCAAAGGAAATGTGGGATGAAAATTTACTGTGCAAGGCAGAGGAAGACTAAGCGACTTGAGACATGATGATTAGAATAGCAGAAATCAAAAAGTGGTTAATCACTCAAGAAGTAAAAAATATAAAAAGCAAACAAAAGGCTAAAGAAGTGAAGGTGTCATAGAGATTAGAAAGTAGTAAGGAGAGAAAATGAGTCTAAAATGCTAACTTCCAGACATCATTTTAAATGAACTAAACAATCATTGCATTCTTAATTTGGATAATTAAAACTCTATACCAGCAAATAATTTTGTTTTTAATTTAAAAGAATTGATCTGGGTTCATTACATTAGTGACCATATTGAGCCTATACATTTCTGAATATATTATATCTCACCATTTGTTTAGAACATAGATGTATTTTCATAACATTCTATTATTTGACACATTTATGGCTTGCACATGTTTTGGAAGATGATTCTTAAGTGTCTAATGTTGTTACTTTTATGAATGATATTATCTTTCTGCTAGATTTTCTAATAAAGTTCTAGTTGTTGATAGGAGTGTGAATGATTCATATATGGTTAGAATTTAATGCAGACCTAATTCAAGTACTATCTGTAAAGAATAAGCAAATTGATTTTAAAATTCTTATGACAGAATAAAGGGCTTAAGAATATCTATTAAAAACAGAGCAATAAGAAATGGTGATTGTACTGTGAGCTATAGTATTAACATTATCTTTAGTATGGTATTAAAATAGAGATGTTTATCACTGGAATTGAATTGAAGACACAGAAATAAGTCCTCCAACCCATAGCCAACTGGTTTGGTGCTTTAACCTTCCTTATAACCCACCACTCACCAGAGGTAGTAAAAAAGGAAAGATACGGGCGTGCGGGGCGGGGAAGGCTGTTGGGGTTGGAGAAGTGGACCTGTTTAGAAAGGTTGTTTGGAGCAACTCCTGTCTGTGTTGTCTGGAAATCGGAAGTTCAGTTCACAGGTTATCAGGCAGCTGCAGCTTGATCCACTTGCAAACACTTCACAGATACACCAGCAGTACAGTTCAGTAGATGAATTAGGAACAGCAGTGATGAGAGAACCAGCTCTCAGTCTTAGCTCAAGTCAGCAGGAAGAAGCAGCAGGAACGCCAGAAGTTCTTGACTGTGCCTCTCTCGGGGAAGCGAAGATCAGTGAAGTGAAGAGGAGAGCCCCACAGCTAGCTGTTCCAGCTAGCCAAGTTCTATCTCTGTCACTCTGTGGAGTCCTACTTACACCTTCCCCACATCACATGTCCTCCATGTGCCTTACCTCAGCCTGGCTCTTGCCTGAGCAAGTGTCTCCAACCATTCCGAGTCCTTGGAAGCAGCTGCCCACGGAAACAGACCACTAGAAGTTTTTTTGTGTTTTTCTTTCTATAGTTTTCTGACAAATGCAGCTCAACTAATGGAATGTGAGGCAGACCAATACATACCTGATGTTAGCAAAGAATATTTTATCACGTGTCCTTTCACATGATTGCCTTAACAGAACATCCTCTCTCCTGTGTCTGCTTCAGTGAAACGTTTCACCACAAGTCTGCCTTAGCTTTTCGCCTGTGTCCATGTTGATGAAACATTCTTTCACGTGTTTGCCACAGGAAAACACCATCCAACTGATAAATTGACTTTCCAAAGAACCCTTTCCACTTCATAAAGGAAAGCAGTTAGCTGAGGCGGGCTTACAGTCTTAGAGCTTCGTCCATTGATGGCATCACAGCGTGCAGGCAGACACTGTGCTGGAGAAGGAGCTCAGAGTTCTACACCAGGATCTTCATGCACAGGGAAGAGAACTGGCTTGAGCTGCTTGAACTTAAAGCTCTGGCTTGAGCCCACTACCTGATGACACACTTCCTCCAGCAAAGCCTCACCTCCTCCAGCAAAACCTCACCTCCTCCAGCAAAGCCTCACCTCCTCCAGCAAAGCCACACCTCCTCCAGCAAAGCCTCACCTCCTCCAGCAAAGCCACACCTCCTCCAGCAAAGCCTCACCTCCTCCAACAAGGCCACACCTCCTCCAACAAGGCCACACCTCCTCCAGCAAAGCCACACCTCCTCCAGCAAAGCCTCACCTCCTCCAGCAAAGCCACACCTCCTCCACAAAAGCCACACCTCCTCCAACAAGGCCACACCTCCTCCAGCAAAGCCACACCTCCTCCAGCAAAGCCTCACCTCCTCCAGCAAAGCCTCACCTCCTCCAGCAAAGCCTCACCTCCTCCAACAAGGCCACACCTCCTCCAACAAGGCCACACCTCCTCCAGCAAAGCCACACCTCCTCCAGCAAAGCCTCACCTCCTCCAGCAAAGCCACACCTCCTCCACAAAAGCCACACCTCCTCCAACAAGGCCACACCTCCTCCAGCAAAGCCACACCTCCTCCAGCAAAGCCTCACCTCCTCCAGCAAAGCCTCACCTCCTCCAACAAGGCCACACCTCCTCCAGCAAAGCCTCACCTCCTCCAGCAAAGCCTCACCTCCTCCAACAAAGCCACACCTCCTCCAGCAAAGCCACACCTCCTCCAGCAAAGCCTCACCTCCTCCAGCAAAGCCTCACCTCCTCCAACAAGGCCACACCTCCTCCAGCAAAGCCTCACCTCCTCCAGCAAAGCCTCACCTCCTCCAACAAAGCCACACCTCCTCCAGCAAAGCCACACCTCCTCCACAAAAGCCACACCTCCTCCACAAAAGCCATAATTACCCAAACCACCAAACAACTTCATAGGGATCAAGGACCTTAACATAGAGCAAATACCCTGAATCTGATACAAGAGTAAATGGGAACTGATCTGGAACTCAGGAGCACAGAAAAAGACATTCTGAACAGAACATAGAAAGCGCAGGGCACTAGAGAAGCAATAAATGGAACCTCATTAAATTGAAAAGCTTCTGTATGTCAAAGAATATCATCGTCTGATCTAAGCAGCAGACTACAGAATGGGAAAGGATCTTTATCAATTATGCATCTGATAGAAGATTAATATCTAAAATATGTAAGATCTTAAACAACTGGACATCAAGAAAACAAACAATCCAATTAAAAATAGGGCACAGAAATGAGCAGAGTTCTCAAAAGGTGCAACACAGGTAGTTGAAAAACACTTACAGAAATGTACATTCTTGGTCAATAGAGAAATGCAAATCAAAATAGTTTGAGATTTCACCTTATACCAGTCTGAATGCCAAGATTAGTAAAAACAAATGACAGCTTATGCTGGTGAGTACGTAAGTAAGGAAATTATCTGCATGTAATCAAAATGGTATAAAAGCAGATTAGGAAAGAACAAACCTCCCTCAGCCTCAGAACTGGCTGGGGTCATGCTATAATGTTGTCTAATTGTCTTTTTTCTTTTTAATCTTCGCTCCTGCCCTGGAGAATCTGTTGACTGACAGAGCTGGCTTAGTCATTCTTTCTTTGTTTCTTATTTATTCTTTTTGTTTTACTGGTTTTTTTTTAATTTTCATGTCTTTTTCTTAAAAGAGAAAGAAGGTAAGAAGGAAGGGAGTAGGAAGGGTGGTGAGGAGAGAAGGATCTGGAAGAAGATGAAGGAAGAAACTGTGATCAAAATATATTGCACAAAAAACCTTTATTTTCAATGAAAAGTAAAATTACATAAAAGGCAACTATTCCTACCATATATCACAATATACAAAGATTATAGTAAAATTTTAAAGGTGGTTTAGATGAAAGGATGCCTAAATGCTACATCAATTTAGCTATCATAACTGGTTCTTTCCTAGCTGGAGGAGATCTATCACTGTGGTGTGACTCTTGAAGATTACAACCCACTTTCACTTTCTGTCCATTCTGGAATTAGTGAGCCATAAGCAGCATCCGGTGTCTGCCACCACAGCCAAACGGCATCTTCATCTTCATACTTCTTTATCATGCTGGATTGCACCCTCAAGCTGTGAGTCATAACGAGCCTTCCTCCCTTAAGTGGTTTTTGTCAGATCATAGTGATGGGAAAAGTTGCATAACTGATCCTTTAAAGAGGGTTTATTGCTGTGATAAACTGTGACCATGAGCTTCTTAGATTTTAGGAAGAGGTATAAGTAAAATATAAAATCTTGAGGAATTTGCAGTCCTAGACTAAACAAAGCAGAATGGGTCCATCTGAGTGGAAGTGCACACAGAAAAGACTGTGCTCCTGAGATTTCAGAAGTGAACAATGGTTTTATTCGGAATTAGATTAGAGGTCATTTATCTTACATTCTGGTGAAGAATTTGTGTTTTGTATATTTGAGTGAGGCTTTAGTGAAAAAAGTACAGTTTAGCAAGAAAAGGAGTCTGAGTAAGTTTAAAGGTACAGAGAAGGTATCCACACACAGCATCAGTAACTGGATTAACACATCTATAGGGAATTCCTGAACTTTTCCAGGAAGGACAGGAAACCAACAAAGTAGAGTTGAATATGCATATGATTACCATGGCACCTCACTCAACTGTGGCAGAACACAAACAGCCATTGCTGACCCTTCCCAAGAGTGCAACAATGTGAATGCATTTGAAAAGAAAGTGCCTAAAGCAATAGAGCTTTCAGCACACTAGGAAACAGCCATCTAAATAGTATTTTCCCAGACTCAGCCCTGAAGACGTAGAAAGGCAGCTAGGGCTGTGTTCCAAGAGGGCCGGCTACATCTCAAGCTGCTTGCACAAACTGTTATCAGACATCATGAAAATGGTGCTGGATCAGCAGAGCTGCAAATTTCAAGACTCAAGACTGTCAGGGAGGTTTGCAGATGCTCCAGAAACCCAATGAGGTTAGACAGTGCGTAAAATGGCCAAACACTTTCTATGTAACCCTTGATAGACCAAGAGAAGCGATGAAGGTGAGTTCTAAGTTGCAATGGAGACACCAAGGTATGAGGAATGTCACAAATGAGAGCTGGGCACTGTGGAAACTGTAGCATTCAGCGGAGCCAGCCCCAGAAAGAGCTCAAAAGTAGTGCAGAAGAGAACTGGGAAAGTGGAGTTGCCCAGGCTGACAGCACCCAGGCGATGGCATCTTGTGTCCCAGATGGAGGGTTTGGAGGGGTTCCTGCCAGCAGGTGTGGCTGAGGTCTAGGTTA
The DNA here is from genome assembly GCF_021556685.1 of Rattus norvegicus. NCBI lineage: Eukaryota > Metazoa > Chordata > Mammalia > Rodentia > Muridae > Rattus > Rattus norvegicus. The sequence goes on from NC_141550.1 coordinate 86,431,184, forward strand.
GGGAATTCTGAGGATAATCCATCAAGACTATTGGCTCTCTTCTATGGGTTCTCCGATCTTCTGAGCCATTTTCTCCTTAAGTTTCTCACTTTCATCCAGCAGATATGGTTTCTTAAAGTAATTTGTGGGTTTCTCTTTTATGAACATATAATTGATTCCCTTAAAAAGAAATCAGGTTGACATTTCTTTTCAGGATAGACCTTTCTGTGTCTTGGGCATCTGGTAAGATGCTTGAGAAACATTGCCCTTAATTCTTAAAATTCCTCTTGCTGAAAGGATCTATGGTTCTTAATCCCAGGCCTTTGATCCTCATGAGTCCTACATAGTCACACCTGGAAATCTCTCTGAAGTCTTAATAAAGCCATGTTGTCTAGGAGTACCTCAGATTTGGTCTCTACCCCAGAGCTATTTCTGACTATTTTTTTTTCTGAGAGCAAAATTGTTTTTAATAGTAAGAAGTTCTAAAATTACATTGAAAAGTTAACTGTTGTTGTTGGTTAAATTTGGCTCCCTCTTCCTCTATTTTATCTTGTTTACCTAAAACAGAAAGGGCTGGTTATCAGCAACTTAACCTGTAAGTACCGCTAGTTAGATCTACAAGTTCATCAGCATCATTATGATCTACAAGTTCATCAGCATCATTATGATCTACAAGTTCATCAGCATCATTATGATCTACAAGTTCATCAGCATCATTATGATCTACAAGTTCATCAGCATCATTATGATCTACAAGTTCATCAGCATCATTATGATCTACAAGTTCATCAGCATCATTATGATCTACAAGTTCATCAGCATCATTATGATCTACAAGTTCATCAGCATCATTATGATCTACAAGTTCATCAGCATCATTATGATCTACAAGTTCATCAGCATCATTATGATCTACAAGTTCATCAGCATCATTATGATCTACAAGTTCATCAGCATCATTATGATCTACAAGTTCATCAGCATCATTATGATCTACAAGTTCATCAGCATCATTATTTATTTCCTACATTCTGCAAGTGACAGTTTTGCTGTATTTTTAAACTTCTATATAATACAAGAGATCACTTCCTCAGCATCTTGTCTGTCTGGACAGTTGTCTCCCTGGGGCCTTCACCTCCCAGCTGATACCTGATGCCAAAGCTGATATTATAGCTGATTATTTGGTTGTGGCATCAGTCCAGTTCTATAGGAAACGCTGTTCTGGAGATACTGTAAGTAGGCCAAGGAAGAGAACACGAAATTGCCAACTGCTCAAAAGCTAGAGGCAGAAACTACACACTATCACTCTAGTTAAACCTGCTTAGACTCAAGGAGGAAGGCAGGAGCTATGCAAAGCAACTTAATCTTCTGCAGAAGCATGAAAGGGGAGGAGGGTCTGAAGGTCAGTGTTCAAGGCAGCAAATCAGATGGAGAAAGAAGGATTAGTAATCCCAGATGTACCTAGAAAGTAGAGCATCTGTGTAGCAAGTGTTGGGTTCCAACCAACCCGAAAAAAAAATTATAAATGCCATTTGGATGTGATTCTGAACCCAAGGTGGAGATCTTATCTTGTGTAAATCTGGGATCCAGGAAAATGAATTTTGTTACCCCATAGAAAGCTAATGGCTGGGGAGATAGTTCAGTCTCTAAAGTGTTCACCAGGTGGCATGAAGACCTGAGCTGGGTCCTAGAATTTGTGTAAGAGCTCTGGGATTGGTGTCCTTTCAAACCCATCCTGTCCTCCAGCTCTTAAAAGATGGAGATAAACCCTCACTGGTAGCCGGTCTGGGCTAAGTAGTAAATTCCAGGTCAATGAAGAGTCATTGTCTCAAAGGAGGTGGAGAATATTTCTGAAGATGATGATACAAAACATGTGTTAACCAACACACACACACACACACACACACACACACATACACACACACACAAACACACACACAAACACACACACAAACACACACACAAACACACACACAAACACACACACAAACACACACACAAACACACACACAAACACACACACAAACATACACACAAACACACACACACACACACACAATAGGGGCAAGGGGAAAAGAATCAGGGGATTAAATAAAGTTCAAGACTAGTATCTGAAAGTTTCCAACTCTGGAGTCCAACAGGGCAGCAGTGACACCCAAGACTGAGGAGGCTGAGGAGGCTGAGGAGGCTGAGGAGGTTGAGGAGGTTGAGGAGGTTGAGGAGGTTGAAGAATAAGCTTATCAGTGCCGAGTACTGAAGTCAAAGAGGAGAAGATGCTACACAAGTAATACTGGTCAAATGGTGTGCACACTCTTCCCCTCAGTCCTCCAGGCAGCTCAACCACATGCAGCACCGAGGAGAATAATAATAAACAATATATTTCCCTATTGGATTAAGATTACTGGCAGGGTATTTGGAAGCTTGTGAAATTTGGTTTTGTAAAATAAGGAAATATTTAGGTACAGTAGATGTATACACCGCTACATAACTAAAATCTTCAAATCTGTGAAGGGAGCTAAATCTCTTCCCAATAAGGGCAAAATGTAGAAGACAGGAAAGGAGCCGAGTGTTGCCCAGTTTCGCTTGGTTCATGTTTTGCTATTGTTTTGTTCATTCATTCTCTTTCTAAAAAGGCAGTCTTCTACAAAAACTAACAACCAAGCCTTTTCACCACCTACAAGTGAAGAAGAAATCTGTTCAAAAATAGAAGTTTCAATTTTAAACTGTGAGCATGAAACTGGGTTTGGGAAATGATGGCCACCTGGGTGGTATTTCTGGGCAAATTCTGGCTGGCTTGTATTGATTGAAAAGGAATGCAACAGTTTGCTCAAAACACTCTCCCACCCTAGAATGCCCCTTGGCCCAGCTTCTGTCTCCTCTGGTTGTGAGGATTTTACCTTACCTCTTTCCTAGCCTCTTATTCCCTCACTGAACACAATACAGAGAATTTACATGAAGATGCCTAGAGATGTTTTCTTATGGGGTCTGTGAAACTCTCTCTCGGTATGACTATCTTCCTAAGTTAGGAAACCTCAATCCAGTCCTCATAATGCCACTAGCAATGGTGGATGGATGATTGGTGGGTGGGCAAATGGGGTGGTGGATTTCTATCTTGTTTCAGAATTCTAACTCTATTAAACTGTATAAAAAACACATAATCCAGAGATTGGGCAAATGTAACATTATGCTAACTTATTCCCCATCTATAAGACTACTTGATACCTGTGGGTTTTTCCTGGTCATGTGGTTCTGGTCCAGCATGGCTTCTCTTTTTCCTCTGTTCTCTCTCTCTCTCTCTCTCTCTCTCTCTCTCTCTCTCATGCATTTCTTTTTCTCCTTTCTCCTGCCCCACATTCTTGAGTTTCCAGTCCCACGTTTTCCCTCCACAGCCCAATCACAGGCTCTTGCCTTTTATTGACCAGTTAAAATGGGGAGAAGATTTATATGTCACCTGAGTACATAATGATCTGCTCACCAAGACAATCCCTCTTGATGAACCAATATTAACATCAAAATACAAACAGCATCAGGCCAACCCACTACACTATCTCTCCAAATTCCCAAATCACTGAAGGAATATGAAGTCCCCACTGCTGGATGAAGAGAGCAATGCCACAGCTAGGCTGGCATACTCATCAGGGCCCAGGGCCACCTCCGCCAATTTGTGTGTATTTGAAAACTCCCAGAGAGCATCCTAAAAAGCTGCCAGCAATTAAGTATAAAAATTCGGGGAAATAGACTAAAAGGAAAATTCTCCCAGAAAGTGAAATAAAAGAGATTCCAGGAAGAGGCTGGAAACGGTGCAAGCATTTCCAGGGGATTGATCTGAAGTTTGGAAAAGTCTCCTAACTGCCCGGAGTTTATGCAAATCCCAGTTCTGAGTGTTTTTCAGCTCTTCCCTATCAGTTGTAATATATAATGGAAAGAATTAATTACTTAGAACTCTGCAGCTGCATGCAACCTTCAGATTAATGTCAGGGTTCAAAGAGAGAAGCAGATGTGGAAAGCAGAAGGAAGCCCGAGCCAGACCTTGGAGCCTTAGAAAATATTTGGTTTGATGAAAGAGTCTCATTCAACAATGATTTTCCATCTCTCTAACACAGCAATGGGATTAATATATATGCGTCTGTCAGCTAAGTCACGGCCTTCCACGGCATTGGTTATTTTTCCATTTAGGGTGCCATAGGCAGGAATTTGTGGCATTTTTAGAGCTCATGTGGACTTTGTAAATTCCAGACGCAAAACGGTCTGAAAAACAAACCCAAATAAGGTGCTTTGGCTGTGGTCAAGAGCAGTGTACTCTTCTCTTCTTGGTGACACTGAGAATAGTTGTGCACTCTTCAACTCGCCGAGACTTGCCTCAAGTTTGCACTAAATAGCTGTGGTTTGGACACTCACTCTTAAGACAGCAAGTGTTTGTCATCCTTGTACTTTAAGCATGTCTCCTTGATGCCTTAGAAAGCCAGCCCAGTTACCGTGGGCTTGGAAAACAACAAAGCCAAAGATTTCCATGGCTCGATTTGTAATACTCCCATATCTTTGCTGAAAACCATGCTTCTATCAGAAAAACAAAAATATATTCACTTGGAAACCATCCAGGTAAGATTGACCACCAGCCAAAACAACTAGAAATCAGAATACCTGCTTTAGAAAATACTATGGAGGGCCTCAGAAAAATCAAAATAGAACCATTGTGTGATCCAGCAATTCCTGTTGTAGGGATAAAATCAAAGAAAATGAAAGCACTATTTGATAAAGTTCTCTTCCCCATCCCTCACATTTATTGAAGTACTAGTCACAACAGGAAAGATCTGGAGTCAGCCTAAGTGTCTATAGGTGGATGAATAAGTAATGAAAATCTAGTACATGTGCGCAATGGAATACTATCCTTCCTTAAAGAAGAACAGATTTCATCATTAGCAGCAAAGTGGCTAAACTAGAGACATTATGGTAAGTGAAACAAAGCAAGAACAGGGACATAGATGTTACATGATCTGACATTATTATTGAAATTAAAAAGAGACAAACTCTGAAGGATAGTGCTTATCAGAGACTTGGTGTCATTAGGAGAATATTGGGCAAAAGATTCAGTTAGACAAATGGATGAAATTTAAGAGATTTATTGCATAGTGTGGTGAGCTACAAGTTAATAACAATATATTGTATGTTTGAAAATTATACAATTTCAGGAGAGTAGATTTTCACTGATCTCATCAAAAAAATACATGAAGCCAGTACATACACTTAACTTTAGTTGGACATTTTGAAAGTTGCGCAGGCATCGCTGTTCAGTGCCACATAAATATACACAAGTTTCTTTACGAAAGAAAAACAAACCTACTGGAATAAAATATATCAAAATGTAAATAGTCAGAATCCATAGGAGGCTTATGCGTGCTTGATATTTGATCTTTCTTGAATGATACTTTTTTCTGACATATCTAAATGGAAATTGAGTGGTGTTAACTGAGATGAACCTAAATATTTATTTTTATTAGGTTTATTTATTTTACATGTAAGAGTCTGGGCTGCCTGCATGTATATGTACCACATATGTGCTTAGTACCCTTAGAGTTCAGAAGAGGGCATCGGATCCCCTGTAACTGGAGTTACGGATGGTTGCAAACTGCCATGTTGGTGCTGGAAATCGAACCTGGTTCTTCTGGAAGAGTCACAAGTGTTCTAAGCAGTTTCTATCCCTGAACTAAATACTTCAAACATGAAACCACATTCTATAGAGTCTGGGGACCAAAAATTTAATGTGTGATACATGGTATAAATGTGGCCATCAGAGGACACCCTTAGGTATTGGGCCCCACTTTATTTCTTCTTATTCTTTACCATGGTGTACACCAGGCTGATTGGCTCCAAGCTTCTTGTTTTCCTTTTTCTGTACCTTTCATCTCTCAGCAGCAGCAGCAGCAGCACTGTGACTTCAGAGTCTACAGTTCTATCTGGTAGATGTGAAATCAGGGTCTCATTCATGGACAGCAAGACTTTTATCCATTTAGCCATTTTTTTCCAGTACAACCACCACCCCCACACATTTATTTTGAAAATTCTCATTTAGTTCTCCCACTTCTATGTTGGGCGCCATTACTCAATTTTCCCGGGAAAACTGAATGATAGCAAAATAAGATGCTAAAGGTCATCCAGCTAGAGAATGGCAGAGCTGGAGTCACGACCCAGGTCCTTGTGGCTGCAAAGCTGACAGTCATTGATGGTATGATGCACTGCCTCCTAGCCTCTGCTCCACAGTCACATCTGTATAGTTCCTTGCAGCTTCACCCCATTACCTCACGGAATCCTCAGGCCAGTACTGCAGTGCAGATGGAGCGGATGGAGCTCTTGAGAGATCACAAGAGCACGAACATGACTGAGTGCCTAATCCAAGGCTGCAGATAAAGTGATGGAGATGGATGGCAATCCAAGGACGTCTCTTTTCTTTTAATTCACAGCTTATGGTCTTCATTTTTTCATTTCAATAGTGAAATGCCTTTGTATGGCAGCGAAAGCTCTATGCCAGCTACCATCTGACGGGAGAGAGCAATGATCTGAACAGATTGTTGTCAGAATGTTATCATCCAGATGAAAAACCTTCCAGGACAAGGGATCAACTCTTTATAATGAGGCAAAAATCTGACAATTCTGATCACAAGTTAGGTTCAAATCTGATCCTCAGTATGGTTTTATTTACTCCATCTAATGTCTTTAGTCTATATTTTATGAAGAACAAAGCCCTCATGCCTGAAATGAATCTCTTTTTAGCATTAAGCACAACCATCAGGATAGAAGTGTTCCTCAATGATGTAACGATGGATGATTTTTTTTTTTTAGCTTGTTTGAACCAACGTATTTACTGATTGAACACTTCCAGGCCTGCTTAGAAGGAAGACACAGAGCAAGATATAATTTTAGTGTTGACTGGTGATTGCCTTAAAAGTGCTGGCTATCCACCTCTCTGGTATAGGTTGAATCTGGAGTCCCCCTAGTGGATCTGTGCTAAAGATCTGACCCCAGCTCTGAACTGTTCTGAGATAGTGGATACTCCAAGTGAGAAGTCTTTCCTCATTGTGAGGATATAGAATTGCACCCTCAGTAGAGGTCATGGGACCTCAGTTCCAGTCACATTCTTTCCTCTTTCATTTCTTCATTTCTTTTTTCCCTGTTTATATGGGAAGTAGATTTCCTCTGCCTAGTTTCTCTAACAAGGTGCACTACCTTAGCAGTCCAGGACCTATAAAATACCATGCCTACATAAAACCTTTCCTTTAGAAGTTGATCGTTTCAAGTACGTGTTAGAATCATGGAAAAGTGACTAAGACATGCTCCAAACAACGTGGTAGTATAGGACAGGTCGCTCTCACCGCTGTGTGCTCAAGTCTACAGGACCACAGGATATTGCAGTTCTTTGGTTCACAGTGGGCTCTGGTAGATGGCTCTGCTCTAGGCTGTGGCTTGGCAGGCCATGGATCCTGATGAGTTAGATTCAAGTCTAGCTCATAAATATTTATTTTGGATCTGGGGCTGAAGTAGTAGCTAATACAAAGATCAAAAGGCCCAGCAAGGTATAAGCAAACCATTGTCGGATGACTCAGATGTCAGCAGGCTAAGTCCCTGTGGATTCACAGAGGACTCAAGTCTCTTCAGCAAGGCTTTAGAGGCTCATAAAACAATTAAAATAAAGATACCTGTAATCCCACCTAAATCTCACCAGCCTCCTGTTGGAGTGCGATGAAAGATGGGCAGAGGTGAGCACAGCTTCCTAAACACACCCCAGTGTGAGCCCAGACTTAAGCAGAAATCAAGACAGTAGCACATGAATAGGATACCTCGCTGTTTTGCTTTAAAATTCTATTTTACATGGAAGAAATGAGCATCTACCATGTAAAACATGTAGAAAAAAATAATGAATAAAATGATGCCAACTCAGGCCCCTATGTTCAACTCACTTGAATGACAGACAAAAATGAATATTAGTGTTTTTAATAAGAAAATGATCTGTTAGATTACATTCTCTTGTGCATAATCAAAGGATAGCACTAATCTAGAGGTTTGAGTATACACTTGCAGGATTCATGTATCAGTATTCATAATTGATGATCAACTGATTACACGAGTTCCTTTGAGAAGTTCTTCTTTGTGGTGGCTTCTTAATTGTTACTGACAAAATATTGTGTGGTGTGTAATGTTGAATTTTGCTACAGATTTTTACTCTTCTAATGCAGTCAGAATGCAACCCCTCTGTCTGGGAATCATACGGCAGGTACTATAACCTATAAAACAGAGCATTTTCATATGTGTAAGAAGAAATATGAAAATCCAATATCATTAAAATTTTTCGTTAAATTATAACTTAATTTTTATTCTTTAAAAATTTCATAATGGCAGTCATATCAGGCCTCACTGTCCACTGTTCAGCAAAACTCAGTCCTATACATGTGTCTCCTTTTTACCTGCCAAAGGATACCATCCTGACATTGTCAACCTTCTTGTTTATCTAATGTGGACCATAGTCATGCATGTGTAGGCCTGTCCTAAAGGTTTTGGCATAGTTTTAGACTTCTGGACATTTTTATGTTGCCTCTCAAAGAGCTTAAGGAGCAGCAAGAACATTGCAAAAATCAGCTGAGTCGTACGATCTCTTTAACACCCAGCACCTTCCTGGTGGACAAAGAAAACCTACTCCAGCAGATTGTCCTCTTACCTCTCTACACATGAATCCATACCAGACACATAGACACAGACATGTAAGCCTTATTTAAAAAAGGCATCATTGATGTTAATTGGAAGCATCAAACACAACAATTCTTTTTAGCCTGCTTTTTTTCCCTACGAGTTTCATATTTCATTAAAACTATGATTATACATTCTCCAACTTGTTCTGCAAAGCACTACACTGCAGCCATCTCAGAGAGTTGGAGACAGTAGCAATAATGCTCTTTTTGGATCCTTGACCAAGCTTGCATTTTAATTTAAAGTTACCTCCCGGGTCAGGTATCCACACAAGACATCAATGGTCTATGCTTGTGTTTGTTGCAAATCAAATTTACCATTTTCAGAAAGTTCCTAAGAGGCTACTTGGGCACTGGGGAAGGACACATGGTTTAACATTGCATAAGGGGTTCTTATAGTTCCTTCCTTCTAACTGTGCAGTTTTGCAAAGTGTTAGAGGTACCTTATCTCCAATGATCATGGGATTCTCTCACAAACCTTAAAAGTATCTTTCCTTTCCTTACTTAAATCTTCATTTATGTTCATATAGTTTACATAGCTATCAGTGTGTATACACTGATGTTATCTGGGATCATACTTAATTAAATATATTGAGGAAGAGAAGTTAGAAAAGCAATTGTAACACACCAAGGATGAAGTAAGCACAAATAGATTTTATTTTTGAAAACCTTAATTTCAGAAAGGTTTGCATTGTATATATTGGATAATTGTATATACTGGATAAGTTTATCAACATTTTTTGCAAGAAAGCCTATCCTGAGAAGGCAGCAGAAAGGTCAGGATGATGTGGGAACTGGTTTGGAAAGCAAAGGACCCTAGGCAGTATGTGTTCTGTTTTTTCACCATCAGTTGGTCAGGTTTCTGCATCACAGACCAGACTCATTCTAAGTGACCCAACTGTGAACTTAGCTGTGGATTCTGCCAGCCTCTGTCTGCTGATTATGGTCTTGGTTGGGCTTTCTGCTAGAGTTTCAGATCCCATCTCTTCATTCTTCCTTTGTCTGCCTCACACAGGATTCCAATGCTGTTTCTAATTCTACTCAGAACTGAGTCTTTTCATTTCAATGTAGAGAATTCTTTTTAAAACACCCTTATAAACTGCTGTGGTTAGAACGTAAAATGTCCCCTCTGGGCTTGTGTGCTTCAACACACTTGGTTCCCCAGCTGGTACAACTGTTTCCAAAGATTCTGGAACATTTAGGAGGTGAAGCCTTACATGAAGAAGTGGGTCACTGGGGATTAGCCTTGACTTTGGAACCCTTCCCCACTGCCTGATCAGTCTCTGTTTGCTGACAGTAAACACAAATGTCACCAGTCACTTCATATTCCTGTCACCACACCTTCCCTACCACTATAAACTGTAACCCCTCCTAACCCTTTGTGAAACTTGCTCTGATATACTGACAAGACAAATAATTAATATATATCCTTACAGAGGTCAACATGGCACTGCTCTTGAAGAATGTAGAGTTCCAGAGATGAAGCCAAAGCTTTTGTATCCTTTTCTATGCTGAAGTTGCCATAACTAAAATGGTTTTGTCTCTAGATCCTCTTATGACCTTGGTTGGCTCTTTCAGAGTAGTCGTTCCTTTAATTTACTTATTACAGAAATAATATCACTAAATAACTGCTTAGTATTACACTTCGGGTCTCAGCTCAAATATTATTTCCTCATAGATTTTTCTGGACTTCAAACAACTAGGCATGGCCACTCTTGTGGTTTGGATGTATGCCTTCCAAAAGTCATGCTGAAACTTATCCTCTCTGTGGTATTAAGAGATCGGGATTGTTGAGCAAACTGATTATTTCATAAGACTCAAGATTTCATATAGGAATTAATGTAGTCCCAATAGCTTGTCCCTTTGACCAGAAACTCTCATTTCATAGATGGTAGATAGTGTCTTACTAACTCTCAGCCCTAAGCCTAGTGTAATACAGGATGTCATTAAAATGCTGACCTAGACCAGCATAATGGCTCAGCAGGTAAAGGAGAATTCATCTAAGAAATTGTCCTCTAACCTCCACATGTGGACCATGGTAATATGCACCAACATTTACTATAGACACAAACACATACATACATATATACATACATACATACACACACACACACACACACACACAGAGAGAGAGAGAGAGAGAGAGAGAGAGAGAGAGAGAGAGAGAGAGAGAGAGGCCTGATGCTCAGCTAGATGAAGTGGAAGAGAAAGGTAAGTGTCTTAGAGGATAGCCAGCGTATGAAGGAAATAAAACATTGCAGAATATTAAGGTGGGGAGGGAGAAAGGGATGGAAGAAAGGTGGGGATTGACTTGGTGGCTTTAGAAGGAATGCCAGCATAGTCCACCCATGGGAAGCATAGCTGTCAACTTGAGGCTGGTTTGTAGACTGTGATGCTGGAGAATTTGGTTTGAGATATATACAAATATTGTGTCACCCCAAAACACTTATAGGAGGGCCTTTGGTTGCAGAATTATTTCTAATCCTTACAAAATATTTGAACTTCTAATATAATTTAATGTTTTGACATTATTAATTACTCCTCACTTTAGATGGGAAAAGGAAAATGTCAATGAATAAACATTATGACAGTTTAAGCCAGGCAGATCACAGGCCAGTCTAAGGGAACAATCAACATGCAAGCTCTGTGCTAGCATTTGTTATGAGCTTTTTCAGCAAGAGAAGCTCTAATGGAAAAGAAAAATGGGCTTGGCTGTTAGGACTGAAGATCTGAGCAGTGAGCCAAAACTGCCTCAGAGCTTCTCTCTCTCTCTCTCTCTCTCTCTCTCTCTCTCTCTCTCTCTCTCTCTCTCACACACACACACACACACAGACACACACACACACACACAGAGAGAGAGAGAGAGAGAGAGAGAGAGAGAGAGAGAGAGAGAGAGAAAGAGTCTAGTTTCTTCCAGTGGTGTTAGCGTACAGTCATCAAGTGTGCTCAGTACTATTACTATTGAGTAGCGTTTTAGCCAGATGTACCCTAGCATCTTCATCAAGTTACTAGATAGTCCATGATAATAATGGAAGTTATTAATTTGCTCAAATTTTCATTGCTGGAATGTTGACCCACCCATGAGCTAGCCAATGGCTCTGGTGCAACTACAGGTTGAAACTAGCCTGCAGATTCCCACCTCATTAGAGTTTCTTCTGAGTTCAGAATTTGGCACCAAACACTGACGCCCAGCTTTGTCCAGCACAGGAAGCCCTCGTGACACTTGGCAATCTGGATTGGAGGCGACACGGAGAAAGACAGGAGACCAACCAGATGGTAGCTCTCTTTCAGACTTCTTCAGAGATTTATTCTCCCTGTGAAGCAGAGGGAATTGGCCAGGTCCGCCAAGCACATGGCCCCTTTTTGTACTTTCATCATATGAAGAACCCAGGCTAGTCTTTTGGCAGCTGAAGATTTGGCAGGCTGGCCATCTTGGCAAAGCCACGCAGCTCACAGACCCAAGGGCCCTTCAGAGCACAAAGCAATTCTTGCAATTTGCAAAGTCCCTAGATGAAGAGGGAGGATGAGTGATTTGTCACAGACACCTAAAAGTGTTCTGGAAATGAGAGCAGCTTTGCCGAGGCACAAGTGAAACAGAACACACTGAACAAGATTTCAATAGAAATCTTAGTGTAAAAGTTTATAAATCCTTGTACGCTGATCAGGCAGCATAGGATTTTGTGGACATCGTGATTTGCACCCAGTTCTGAGAGTCCATCCAGACTCCTAAGATGTTCATAGGGAAAAAAGTTTACATTCTATTTGTGATTATTATTAGTTCCTATTTTTTCTAAGTGAAAGGGCAAGAAGATGCATGGGTTTATATGCTTCTACTTTTTAAGTTCCAACTGACTTTAAAAACAGGTGATTGAGCTAAAATTTGTTCAATCGTTATCTATATGTGTGTAAACAGGGTTGAAGAGGTAGCTTAGTGGGTAAAATACTTGCTATGAAACCCTAAGGGCATAAGTTCAGATCTCTAGAACCCAGAAAAACTGAGTAGCTTAGTGCATGTCTATTATAATAATACAGCAAGATACCATGACCTTGAACCAGGACAGTGACCCGGAGCTCACAGGCCAATCAGGCCGGAATACATAATGACAAACATCTGTCTCAAACAAGGTAGAAAGCAAGAACTGACATCTGAGAGGGTCCTCTATCTGCACATGCATGCAATGGTACGAGTGTCTACTCTTACACATGTACACCACATATCATCCATGCAAGCACCTGAATATTACACACACATACACGTGGGCACACACACACACACACACACACACACACACACACACACAATCAGAAGCTGTGGACCTAGCTCAGTGGGAGAATATTTTTTTATTGGATAGTTTATGTATTTACATTTCAAATGTTATCTCCCTTCCAAGTTCCCCCTCCCCCATACCGCCTCCCCCTTCCTCGACAAGATGCTCCACTTCCCACCAACTGCCTTCCACCTCAACACCTTGGCATTCCCCTACATTGGGGAAAAGAGTATTGTCATAGACAGGGTTCTCTAGAGTCACAGAACTTTTGGGTAGGGTCTAAATAGTAAAATTACACTTGGTAGTCCAGCTCCCCAACAATGATCAGCAGCATCTGTGAATGTAAGACCAAAGATCTTGCAATGGCTCAATCAAGTTCCATCCATTTGCTCAAGAATTTCATGAAGTCATTGTTTTTCATAGCTGAGTAGTACTCCATTGTGTAGATGTACCACATTTTCTGTATCCATTCCTCTGTTGAAGGTTCTTTCCAGCTTCTAGGCTGCTATGAACATAGTGCAGCATGTGTCTTTGTTGTATGTTGGAGCATATTTGGGTGGATGCCCAGGAGTGGTATATCTGGGTCCTCAGGTAGAACTATGTTCCATTTTCTGAGGAACCTGCAGAACTATTTCCACTGTGGTTGTACTAGCTTGCAATCCCACAAGCAATGGAGGAGTGTTCCTATTTCTCCACATCCTCACCAGCATCTATTGTCACCTGAGTTTTTGATCTTAGCCATTCTGACTGGTATGAGGTAGAATCTCAGGGTTATTTTGATGTGCATTTCCCTGGTGACTAAAGATATTGAACATGTCTTTAGGTGCTTCTCCATGATTCAATAGCCCTTAGTTGAGAATTCTTTGTTTAGCACTGTACCCCATTTTTAATAGGATTATTTGGTTTTTTGGAGTCTAACTTCTTGAGTTCTTTGTATACATTAGATATTAACCCATTATCAGATGTAGGATTGGTAAAGATCTTTTCCCAATCTGTTGGTTGCTGTTCTGTCCTAATGAAGCCTTTGCCTTACAGAAGCTTTGCAGTTTTATGAGGTCCCATTTGTTGATTCTTGATCTTAGAGCATAAGCCACTGGTGTTCTGTTCAGGAAATTTTCCCCAGTGCCCATGTGTTCAAGACTCTTCCCCACTTTTTGTTCTATTAGTTTGAGTGTATCTGGTTTGATGTGGAGGTCCTTGATCCACTTGGACTGACGCTTTGTACATGGTGATAAGAATGGGTCAATTTGCATTCTTCTATATGCTGACCTCCAGTTGAACCAGCACCACTTGTTGAAAATGTTATCTTTTTTCCCAGTGGATGATTTTAGCTCCTTTGTCAAAGATCAAGTGACCAAAGGTGTATGGGTTCATTTCTGGGTCTTGAATTCTATTCCATTGATCTACCTGCCTGTCTCTGTACCAATACTATACAGTTTTTATCACTATTTCTCTCTAATACAGCTGGACGTTAGGGATGGTGATTTCCGCCAGAAGTTCTTTAATTATTGAGGATAGTTTTGGCAATCTTGGGTTTTTTGTTATTCCAAAGGAATTTGCAAATTGCTCTTTCTGACTGTGAAGAATTGACTTGGGATTTAGACAGGGATTGCATTGAATTGATTTGGCAAGATGGTCATTTTTACAATGTTAATTCTGACAATCTATAAGCATGGTAGATCTTTCCATTTTCTGAGATCTTAGATTTCTTTTTTCAGAGGCTTGAAGTTTTTGTCATATAGATCTTTCATTGATTGGTTAGAGTCACACCAAGGTATTTTATATTAATTGTTACTATTGTGAATGGTGCCATGCCCCTAATTTCTTTCTCAGCCTGTTTATCCTTTGAGTAGAGAAAGGCTACTGATTTATTTGAGTTACTTTTCTATTCAGCCACTTTGCTGAATTTCTTTAACAGGTTGAGGGGTTCTCTGGTGGAATTTTGGGGGTCACCTAAGTACATTCTTATATCATCTTCAAATAGTGATATTTTGACTTCTCCCTTTCCAATTTGCATTGCTTTGACCTTTCTTCGTTGTCTAATTGCTCTGGCTATGACTTCAAGTACTATATTGAATAGGTAGGGAGACAGTGAGTAACCTTGTTTAGTCTGATTTTAATGGGATTGCTTCACATTTCTCTCCATTTAGTTTGATGCTGGCTACTAGTTTGCTGTAAATTGCTTTTACTATACTGAGGTATGGGTCTTGAATTCTTGATCTTTCCAAGACTTTTGTCAAGAAGGGGTGTTGAATTTTGCCAAATACTTTCTCACAATCTAATGTGATGATCATGTGGGTTTTTTCTTTGAGTTTGTTTATATAGTGGATTATGTTGATGAATTTCTTTATATTGAACCATCCCCACCTCCCTGGAATGAAGCCTTTTTGATCACAGTGAATGATCATTTTCATTTGCCCTTGGATTCCATTTGCAAGAATTTTATTTAGTATTTGTATTGATACTCATGAGAGAAATTAGTCTGAAGTTCTCTTTCTATTTAGGATCATTGTGTGGTTTAGGTATAAGCATAATTGTGGCTTCATAAAATGAATTGGGTAGTGCTCCCTCTGTTACTATTTTGTGCAATAGTTTGAAGAGTACTGGTATTATGTCTTCTTTGAAGGTCTGAAAGAATTCTGCACTAAACTCATCTGTTCCTGGGCTTTTTTTTAGTTGGGAGACTTTTAATGACTGATTCTATTTCTTTAAGAGTTATGGGACTGTTTATATAGTTAATCTGATCCTGATGTAACTGGTATCTGCCTAAAAAATATCAATTTCCTCCAGATATTCCAGCGTTGTTTTAGTAGCATCCAATGATTTTTTTAAAATTTCCTCAGTTACTGTTGTTATGTCTCCCTTTTCATTTCTTTTTTTTCCCTTTTTTCATTGGATATATTTCTTTATTTACATTTCAAATGTTATTCCCTTTGCCGGTTTCCTGTCCATAAGCCCCCATGCCCTCCTCCTCCCCCATAGAGGCGCCCCTCCCAATCCAGCTCTCCTACACCACCCCACCACTGACATTCCCCTGCACTGGAGGTCCAACCTTGGCAGGACCAAGGGCTTTCCCTTCCACTGGTGCCCGAACAAGGCTATTCTCTGCTATATTTACAGTTGGAGCCCTGGGTCAGTCCATGTAGAGTCTTTAGGTAGTGCCAACCTATAAGCTCTGGTTGGTTGGCATTGTTGTTCTTATGGGGTTGCAAGCCCCTTCAGCTCTTTTAATTCTTCCTCTAATTCCCCCACAGGGGTCCCATTCTCAGTTCAGTGGTTCGCTGCTAGCATTCACCTCTGTATTTGACATGCTCTGCAGAGTTGTGTCTCTCGGGAGAGATCTATATCCAGTTCCTGTTAGTATGCACTTCTTAGCTTCATCAATCTTAACTAGTTTTGGAGGCTGTATATATATGGGCCACATGTGGTGCAGGCTCTGAATAGCCATTCCTTCAGTCTCTGCTCTAAACTTTGACTCCATATCCACTCCTATGGATATTTTTGTTCCAGCTTTTAAGAAAGAGTGGAAGCATTACATTTTGGTGATCCTTCTTCTTGAGCTTCCTGTGGTCTTTGGATTGCATCTTGGGTAATTTGAGCTTTTGGGCTAATATCTACGTATCAATGAGTGCATACCATGTGTATTTTCCTGAGATTGGGTTACCTCACTCAGGATGATATTTTCTAGTTCCATTCATTTGCCTATGAACTTCATGAAGTCATTGTTTTTCATAGCTGAGTAATACTCTATTGTGTAGATGTACCACATTTTTTGAATCCATTCCTCTGTTCTTAAACAGAGGAATTAGGCATTTGGGTTCTTTCCAGCTTCTGGCTATTATAAATAAGGCTGCTATGAACATAGTGGAGCATGTGTCTTTGTTGTATGTTGGAGCATCTTTTGAGTATTGAAGAAATAAATTTTATAAATATGAGAAACAAAGCTGTAAGAGCAAGGTTCTGGGAATATGGAATCAAGGTTTTGGTGGCCAGAGTGACCAGGCTTAGTGGAGACCAGCCAAAACAATCAAAGCTGTTCTTGGAAAAAGACCCCTTACCCCTCCCTGTGGTAAATTCCAAGAAAAACTACGAGATGTATCAAACTGACCTCATCCAACCACCCAGCTCTCCCTCTCCTTTCCCAGGGACTTTTCCAGGCCAGGTGCAGAGCAGGATGAGGAAATTGGCTAATTAAGCAAAAAACAGCCCCTTCAGTGAACCAATCAATGCCTGAAGAGATCCTTTGTCCTGTGTTCCACCAATCAGAGTAAGCCAGCTAGCCCTGTTGCTGAGGTCTGCCTATGTAAAGTATAAAAGATGAGTGCTTCTTGAGTTCAGGGTTGCCTCTCCCTGCGTGGAGGAGCACCCTTATGCACATGGATTAATAAACTTCTTCCCATTGCATTGGTCCATCATCATATTGTGTTCTGTGGGTTGTGCTCCTGAGCTAAGACCACTTTGGGGTCTTAGAACATTTTAGTGCATTGGCCAGGAAACGCGCTTCCCCAGATCTACAATTAGCAAAGAGATCGGAGGTAAGCTTGAGCAAGTCTGTGTTCTGTGTTACTTTCTGCTTTGTATTGTCTGCATCCGCCATCTATGTTTGAGTGTTTCCAAAGGGTTAGAGTAGGTGGTCGCTGTAAGCGCTGTGAGGGGCTTGCAGCTGTGACAGGTAGACGTGCCAGGCTGTCACAGGCCAAAAGACCCTGGATTAGCTCCATGAGGAGGAATCTGGAGGATGCTCCAGCATCCTGTTGGGAGGTAGGATCAGAAGCGGTCCACCTCCATTCAGAAGCAGCAAAGGCTCAGGTGCAGTCTGAGCCAGGTGCTGAAAGTATCAGGCATTTGTGGAAATCGCATAAAGCATGCCCTGTGTTAGTCCTGTTTGTCTTGTTTGTTTTTTGTGGTGTTGTTGTAGCACTCTGCTTGGATGAGACAATGGGATAGACGACTTCCACCCCCTTGACTATTACCCTTGGTCACTGGACAGATATGAAAGTTAGGGCACATAATTTGTCTGTAGAAGTCAAAAGAGGAAAGTGGCAGACTTTGCGCGCCTCGGAGTGGCCACCTTTTCAGACCAGGTGGTCGCCCCAAGGTTCTTTCTGCTTGAGTAAGATAGAGGAGGTTAAAGACAAGATATTCCAGAACACAGGGGGCACCCTGGCCAGATCCCCTATATAGTTGTCTGGGAGGACTTGTTCTGGTCACCCCCTTCGTGGGTTCATCCCTTTGTCTCACTTTAAGATTCAAGTCTGTCAAGAGTTTGTGCCGTCAACACTGAGAAGGAGAAGAAGACTATCCTACCACCTGGGGATGCAGATCTACTTCTCTTTGATTCCCCTCCTCCTTACCGTCCCACTCTGCCCCTAGAAGTAGCTCTCAGGCAGGGGCAGTTGCTCCGGAATAAACGGCCCCCTTGGCTCTGAGACCTCTGCAAGGGTCGGGGTTAGGCATGACCAGAGAAGGGAGCCCAGCAGCTGGAATGCAGAGTAGGCAGGCAGAGACCCCTGAGACCACCCCTGATTCCACCATCTTACCCCTCCAGGCCTATCCCCCCCCAGATGATCAGGGAAACCAACCCCTTCAGTATTGGCCATTTTAATCAGCTGACTTGTATAATTGGAAGACACATAACCCCTCCTTTTCTGAGAGCCCTCAGGCTCTAATTGATCTCCTAGATTCTATCCTGTTTTCTCACCAGGAACTTGCCAACAGCTACTGCAGACTCTCTTCACGGATGATGAGAGGCAGCAGATCCTCCTAGAGGCTAGAGAAAAGGTGCCCGGAACAGACAGGAGCCCTGCTCTTCTGATCAATGAGATAGATGACGGGCTTCCCCTTGCTAGACCTTCAAGGAACTACAACACCCTGGAATGTAGGGATCACCTGAAGGTCTGTCACCAGACTCTGATGGTGGGTCTCCAAGGGACAGCACAATGCACTACTAATTTGGCCAAGGTAAGGGAAATGGTCCCAGGGCCAATTGAATCCCCCTCAGCATTCCTAGAATGCTTCATGGAGGCATTCTGCTAATTTACACCCTGTGACCCATGGCAGAGGAGCATAAGGCTATCGTCACAGTTGCCTTTATAGGTCAGTCAGCCAGAGATATTAAGAGGAAGCTATAAAAGTTAGAGGGGTTGCAAGACAAGACACTGAGTTAGTGCAAGTAGCTGAGAAAGTGTTTTGTAACAGAGAGACGGAGGAAGAAAAGGAGGAAAGAAAGCAAAAAGAGCAAGAAGCTAGAGAAGTCAAAAGACAGAAGAGGAGGCTAGAGAGTTAAGGAGAGATAGGAGACAGGAAAGACATCTTCACAGAATCCTGACCACCATAGTAGAAGAGGCTAGAGGACTTCCAGGGTCTGGTAGGACAGTACCTGGCAACAGAAGAGAGACCTTGACTAGGGACCAGTGTGCCTGCTGCAAGGAGAAAGGGCAGTGGGCAAGAGAATGCCCTAATAGGCCCAAGAAGCAGAGAGCCCCACACCCCAGAGTGCTGGTGATGCAGAAGGAGGATAGTGAATAGAGGGATCAGGTTTTAATACACCTCCCTGAACCCAGGGTAACTCTCAAAGTGGAGGGGAAGCCCAACTGTATTTTAGTAGGCATAGGAGCACAACATTCAGTAGTTACTAATGGGCCTCTGTCTCACAAGAAATCATGGGTTCAAGGGGCCATAGGGAGTAAGCAGTATTCGTGAACTACCCGAAGAATGGTGGACCTAGGCATTGGTTGGGTATCCTTGTTGTACCAGAATGCCCACAGATCCAAAGTTCAAATACTCTGCTGAAGACCTAACGCTTATAACAAAAATCGGTGGCAACTGGTTTAGCCAGAAAACAGGCATTTTGTATACACCTGAGAAGGAGAAAATCTTGTCCCAAGAATCAGCTAAAGCAATGATTAAGAAAATGCATCAGTGGACCTACTTGGGAGTGAGCAAATTGACCCAAACCATCTTAAAGACTAAGTATCATGTTCTAGGGCTAAAACACCTGGTGGAGCAAATTGTCCATAACTATGTACCATTCCAAAAGGGTAAATGTTTGCAGGAATAAAGTTGACTCTGGAAGGAGGCTCCATGGGGACTAACCTGGGGCCTCCTGGGAAGTGGACTTCACTGAAATAAAATCAGGAAAGTATGACTACACATATCTCCTAGTGTTTGTAGATACCTTTTTCGGGATGGGTAGAAGTTTTCTCCACTAAGCAAGAGATGGCCTCAATAGTCATCAAGAAGATACTGGAAGAAATCTTCCCCCAGTTTGGGATACCCAAGGTAATCAGGTTAGACAATGGCCCTGCCTTTGTTGCCAAGGTAAGCCAGGGGATGGCCAGGTATTTAGAGGTTGATTGGAAATTACATTGCATCTATAGACCTTGAAGCTCAGGACAGTTAGAGAGAATGAATAGAACTCTAAAAGAGACCCTGACCAAATTGACCATGGAGACTGGCACAGACTGGGTGGTACTCATTCCCTTGGCCCTTTTCTGAGTTAGGAACACCCCTTTCCACTTTAGCCTAACTCCTTTTGAAATCCTGTTTGGGACCTCTGCACCCCTGACAGTGTTGGGAGACGTACTCAAACCCACTTGTCAGTAACTAACAGTGACTTATATGCTAGATTGAAAGGACTACAGCTGATACAAAAGGAAGTGTGGTCGCAGCTGGTAATCGCTACGAGCCAGAGACCCCTGAGACATCCCATCCATTCCAGGTCAGAGGCTCTATCTACATACGATGATATTGGGCCCAGACACTTGAGCCTTGATGGAAAGGACCATACCTGATGCTGCTGACCACCCTGACAGCCATCAAGGTAGATGGAATAGCTTCCTGGATCCACGCATCCCATGTAAAGGTGGCTTCTCAGGCATAAGAGAAGGGCAGCACTCAAGATTGGACGATTAAGGCCACTGAGAACCCCCTGAAGTTAAAAATTATTAGGAAAATTGAAAAATGGGGCTCATCCTCCTGACAGTGGTACTGTATCTTAATTCTCTCCCCTTATATACTCAATGTTACAAACCCTGAAATGACTAAATTATGAAGGCTATGCTATGATGTAGCACCCCCTTACTATGAAGGCATTGCCTATGTTAGTACTCCTAACACTTCTTTAGAAGCCTCCCATTGTAGGTGGAATCAGCAACAAATCCACCTAACTCAGCTGTCACTGGGAAAGGCTCCTGTGTGGGTCAGTTCCCACAAAACCATCAACATCTGTGTAGTGTTTCTTACCCTCTGGTAAAAAAATCTAACTGGATACCTCCTTCCACCTCTAGATGGCTGGTGGGCCTGTGCTTCAGGAATCACAACTTGTCTAAGTTTAGAAGTTCTACTTTGGTGTGCTAGTTCAGGATAGTACCTAGATTGTTATACCATTCTTATGAAGAAATACTGGACTATTGGGACCCTGATACTAGAAATTTAGTGAAACTCAAATGGGAATTGGGAATAACTCTGGCAGTTCTTTTGGAACTGGGTTTGGGGACCACAGGGGCAGCTACATCTGCTATTGCCTTACAGCATAACGTTTGTGGAGAATTAAGAGCTGCCATTGACTTAGATATTGAAAGGATAGAAAAGACTTTAACTGACTTCCAAGAGTCCCTGAGCCCCTTCTTAGAAGTGGTCCTTCAAAATAGACGATTAGACTTGTTATTCCTTAAAGAAGGAGGTCTGTGTGCTGCATTAAAAGAAGAATGCTGTTTTTACATAGATCACTCAGGAAGAGCTAAAGACAATTTAGCTAAGATTAGAGAAGGTTTAGAGCAAAGAAGAGAGAGAACTCAACATAAAAGTTCATTTGAAACCTGGTTCAATTCTTCTCCTTGGTTCACAACTTTGGTCTCTGCTCTTATAGGACCTCTGATTATACTCCTGCTATTGCTTACTTTTGGCCTCTGCATTTTGAATCGCTTAGTTGTTTTTATTAGGGAACGTATTAGCGCAGTACACATAATGATGTTGAGGCAAAAATATGGGCCCATCACTAGTGATGAGACTGAGTTATGATTTTAAGATTAAAACCATGACAAGAGAAAAAGGGGGGAATGAAGAAATAAGTTCCTAGATAAAAGAAACAAAGCTATAAGAACAAGGTTCTGGGAATATAGAAACAAGGTTTTGGTGGTCAAAGTGACCAGCCTTAGTTGAGATCAGCCAAAACAAGCAAAGCTGTTCTCGGAAAAAGACCCCTTACCCCTCCCTGTGGTAAATTCCAAGAAAAACCACCAGATGTATCAGCCTGACCTTACAACCACCCAGTTCCTCCTCCCCTTTCCCAGGGACTTTCTGAGGCTAGGTGCAGAGTGGGATGAGGAAATTGGCTAATTAGGCCAAAAACAGTCCCTTCAGTGAACCAACCAATGCCTGAAGAGATCCTTTGTCCTATGTTCCACCAATCAGAGTAAGTCAGCTATCCCTGTTGCTGAAATCTGCCCTCTGTAAAGTATAAAAGATGTGTGCTCTTTGAGTTCAGGGTTGCCTCTACCTGTGTGGATGATCAACCCTATGCACATGGATCAATAAACCTCTTGCCATTGCATTGGTCCACTGTCATATTGTGTTCTGTGGGTTGTGCTCCTGAGCTAAAACCACTTTGGGGCCTTACAACAGTATATACCCAGGAGAGTATAGCTGGATCCTGAGGTAGCGAAATGTGCAATTTTCTGAGGAACTTCTAGATTGACTTCCAGAGTGGTTGTACCAGTTTGCAGTCCCAGCAACAATGGAGGAATGTTCCTCTTTCTCCACATCCTCTCCAGTATCGGCTGTCACCTGAGATTTTTATCTTAGCCATTCTGAATGGTGTTAAGTAAAATCTCAGTTTGTTTTGATTTGCACTTCCCTCATGACTAAGGATGTTGAACATTTCTTTAGGTGCTTCTCGGCCATTTGATATTCCTCAGTTGAGAATTATTTGTCTAACTCTGTACTCCATTTTTAATAGGGTTATTTGGCTCTCTGAAGTCTAACTTCCTGAGTTCCTTGTATATTAGCCCTCTATCAGAAGTAGGGTTGGAAAAGATCTTTTCCTAATCTCTTGGTTGCCATTTTGTCCTTTGCCTGTCAGAAGCATTGTAGTTTTATGAGATACCATTTGCTGATTCTTGATCTTAGAGAAGGCCATCGGTGTTCTGTTCAGGAAATTTTCCCCAGTGCCCATGTGTTCGAGACTCTTCCCAACTTTTTTTCTATTAGTGCCTGTCTCTGTACCAATACCATACAGTTTTTTTTTTTAATCACTATTGCTCTGTAATAATGTTCAAAATCAGGAATAGTGATTCCCCCAGAAGTCCTTTTATTGTTGAGAATAGTTTTTGCTATCCTGGGTTTTTGTTATTCCAAATGAATTTGCAAATTGCTCTTTCTATGGCTATAAAGAATTGAGTAGGAATTTTGGTGGGAATTGAAATGAATCTGTAGATTGTTTTTGGGAAAATGGCCATTATTACTATATTAATCCTGCTGATCCATGAGCATGAGAAATCTGTCTATATTCTGGTATCTTCTTCAGTTTTTTTCTTCAGAGATTTGAAGTTCTTGTGATACAGATCTTTCACTTGCTTGGTTAAAGTTACACCAAGGAATTTTATATTATTTAGGACTCTTGTGAAGAATGTCATTTCCCTAATTTCTTTCTCAGTCTGTTAATCCTTTGAGTTGAGGAAGTCTACTGATATGTTTGACTTAATTCTATACCCAGAAACTTGCTAAAGTTGTTAATCAGGTTTAGTATTTCTTTGGTAGAAATTTTGGGGTCACTTAAGTGTACTATCATATCATCAGCAAATAGTGATATTTTGACTTCTTCCCTTTCAATTTGTATCCCTTGCTCTCCTTTCGATGTCTGATTGCTCTGGCTAGGAATTCAAGAACTATATTGAATAAGTAGGGAGAGAGTGGGCAGCCTTGTCTAGTCCCTGATTTTAGTGGGATTGCTTCAAGTTTCTCTCCATTTAGTTTGATGTTAGCTATTGGTTCGCTTTATATTTCTTTTACTATGTTGAGGTATAGGCCTTGAATTCCTGATCTTTTCAACACTTTTATCATGAAGGGGTGTTGAATTTCGCCAAATGCTTTCTCAGCATCTAATGGAATGATCATATGGTTCTTGGATTCTGTTTGCAAGAATTTTATTGAGTATTTTTGCATTAATATTCAAAAGGGAAATTGGTCTGAAGTGCACTTTTTTGTTTGGTCTTTTTGTGGTTTAGGGATAAGAGTAGTTGTGGCTTCATAGAAGGAATTTGATAGTTCTCCATCTGTTCCTATTTTGTGGAATAGTTTGAACAGTATTGGTATGACGTCTTCTCTAAAGGTCTGATAGAATTCTGCACAGAACTCCTCTGGAGCTGGGCTCTTTTTGGTTGGGAGACTTTTAATAACTGCTTCTACCTCTTTAGGAGTTACGGGGTTGTTTAGATGATTTATTTGTTTCTGATTTAACTTTGGTACCTGGTATCTGTCTAAAAAATTGTCCATTTCCTCCAGATTTTCTACTTTTGTTGAATTTTTTGTTTGTTTTGTTTTGGGGTTTTTTTTGTTTGTTTGTTTGTTTGAATTTGTTGAACTTTTTTAGTAGGAGCTGATGATTTTTTAATTTCCTCATATTCTGTTATTATCTCTCCCTTTTCATTTCTGATTTTGTTAATTTGCATACACTGTCTGTGACCTCTGGTTAATCTGGGTAAGGGTTTATCTATCTTGTTGATTTTCTCAGGAATCAGCTGCTAGTTTTGCTGTTTCTTTGCATAGTCCTTTTTTGTTTCTACGAGGTTGATTTCAGCCCTGAGTTTGATTATTTCCTGTTCTACTCCTCTTGGGTATATTTGTTTCTTTTTGTTCTAGAGCTTTTAGGTGTGCTGTCAAGCTGATGATATATGCTCTCTCCTGTTTCTCTTTGCAGGCATTCAAAGTTATGAGTTTTCCTCTTAGCACAGCTTTCACTGTGTCCCATAATTTCGGTTATGTTGTGTCTTCATTTTCTTTAAATTCTCACACCTCTTTAATTTCTTTTTTTATTTCTTCCTTGACCAGGTTGTAAAGCTTTGTTCAACTTCCATGTACATGTGGGCTTTCTTTCATTATTGTTATCAAAGAGCAGCCTTAGTCTGTGTGATCTGATAGGATGCATGGGATTATTTCTATCTTCCTGTATCTGTTAAGGCCTGTTCTGTGACCGATTATATAGTCAATTTTGGAGAAGGTACCATGAATTGCTGAGAAGAAGGGATATCATTTTGTTTTAGGATGGAATGTTCTATAAATATCTGTTAAATTCATTTGGTTCAACTTCTATGTGCATGTGGACTTTCTGTTGTTTTTGTTATTGAAGACCAGCTTTAATCCATAGTGGTCTGATAAGATGTAAAGGATTTTTTCAATCTTCTTGTATCTCTTGAAGCCTGTTTTGTGTCCTATTATATTAGTCAGTTTTTGAGAAGGTACCATGAATTTTTGTTTCCATGATCTGTCCATTGATAAGAGTGAGGTGTTGAAGTCTCCCACTATTACTGTGTGTGGTGCAATGTGTGCTTTGAGCTTTAGTAAAGTTTCTTTTATGAATGTGGGTGCTCTTGCATTTGGAGCATAGATATAAAAAAACTGAGAGTTCATCTTGGTTGATTTTTTTCCTTTGAGTATGAAGTATCCTTCCTTATCTTTGTTATATCTTTTCGTTGAAGGTCGATTTTATTTGAAATTAAAATGGCTGCTCCAGCTTGTTTCTTGGGAACATTTGCTTGGAAAATTGATTTCTAGCCTTTTACTCTCAAGTAGTGACTCTCTTTGTCACTACGGTGTGTTTCCCGTATGCAGCAAAAGACTGGGTTCTCTTTACATATCCAGTCTGTTAGTCTACGTCTTTTTATTGGGGACTTGAGTCCATTGATATCAAGAGATATTAAGGAATAGTGATTGTTGTTTCCTATTTTTGATGGTAGACTGGAATTATGCTTGTCTGGCTATCTTCTTTTGGGTTTGTTGCGAGATTACTTTCTTGCTTTTTGTAGGCTGTAGTTTCCTTCCTTGTGCTGGAGTTTTCCATCTATTATCCTTTGTAGGGCTGGTTTTGTGGAAAGATATTGTATAAATTTGCTTTGTCATGGAATATCTTGGTTTCTCCATCTATGTTAATTGAGAGTTTTGCTGGATATAGAAGCCTGAGCTGGCATTTGTGTTTTCTTATGATCTGTATGATATTAGCCCAGGATCTTCTGGCTTTTAGAGTCTCTGGTGAAAAGTCTGGTGTAATTCTAATCAGCCTGCTTTTATATGTTACTTAATCTTTTTTCCTTACTGCTTTTAATATTTCTTCTTTGTTTTGTTCATTTGGTGTTTTGAATATCATGTGATAGGAGGAACTTCATTTCTGATCCAATCTAGTTGGAGTTCTGTAGGCTTCTTGTATGTTTATGAAATCTCTTTTTTTAGGTTAGGGAAGTTTTCTTCTATAATTTGTTGAAGATATTTACTGGCCCTTTAATTTGGGAGTCTTCACTCTTTTCTTACTTATTATCAGTAGGCTTGGTCTTCTCATTGTGTCCTAGATTTCTTGGATATTTAGGGTTAGGAACTTTTTACATTTGGTATTTTCTTTGAATATTTTCTATGGCATCTTCTGCCCCTGAGATTCTCTCTTCAATCTCTTGTATTCTGTTCATGATGCTTGCATCTATGACTCCTGATATCTTTCCTAGGTTTTCTATCTCCAGGGTTGTCTCCCTTTGTGATTTCTTTATTGTTTCTATTTCCAGTTTTGATCCTGGGTGTTTTTGTTCAATTCCTTCTCCTATTTGGTTGTGTTTTCCTGTACCTTTTTGAGGGATTTTTGTGTTTTCTCTTTAAGAGCTTTTACTGTTTACCTGTGTTTTCCTGTATTTCTTTAAGGGAGTTGTTTATGTCCTTCTTAAAGTCCTCTATCATCACCATGAGATGTAATATTAAATCCTAGTCTTGCTTTTACAGTGTATTGGGATATCTTGTGGGAGAACTGGGTTCTAATGATGCCAAGTAGTCTCGGCTTCTGTTTCTTAGGCTCCTGTGCCTTATGATTATCTCTGATGTTAGTTATTCTTGCTGTCTCAGACTGGAGCTTGTCCCTCCTTTGGTGCTGTGATCTTAGGAGTGAGACCACTCTTAGAAACCAGCTCTCTCTGGGCGGTTTCAGTTTGGAGGACTGTGGGACAGCCTTAGCTCTGCACACAGATAGGGACAAGAAGGGTCTTGTCCCAGAATGTTCAGTAGTTCCTGTATCCTGTGTGCTACTGGTGGGTCCCTCTTTGAACAGTTAGTGAAGTGAAAAGTGGGGTCTCACCTTTGGCCTTCTAAATGAGAGCTCTCCATGGAGCAGGTTTTGTGTCTGGAAAGCTGTCGGACAGCTTAGGCTCTTGGCACAGATGGAGACCCAAAGGGTCCTGTCCCAAACTTTTCTAGAAGAATACTTTTTTAGCATTCTTCAGCCATTTTCCACAACACTGGAAAAAACAATTGCTGAAGGTACATGTCTATAATCCCACGACTTGTGAATTTCAGGCAGGGGCATTGTAAAGTTGGTGCTAGACTTGCAAGTTTAAGTCCAGCTCGTGATCCCCTTGAATTTGTTATTATGAATTGGACATATTACTTAAACTATATGGAACATAATTTCTCACTTTTACCACAAAATATAATCCATGGGCACAAAATATAGTGTTATGTGGCCATAAATCATGACTTACTGACAATATAGTTGTATCATCTTAAACATAAATTCTGTAACCATTAATTGGCAACTCTTTGACCTTTGGACTAGGTGTGCATATGGTAAGCATCACATTCTTGAGCTACAAAATTTCTTATAGCAATATTTTTATTGTTCATATTTTTGTTCTTTTCTCTGATCGAGTTCACCTAATAAAATGTTTTCCAGGTTCATTCATTGTAGGAAATGTATCGGGATTCTAATTCACCCTTTGAAAAAAATGTTTGTGTGAGTATGAATGTACTCTTATGTTCAGATACCTCTTCACATGTATAGGAATGTATGTGGAAGCTGGAGGATTATTTTAGGTGACATACTTAGGAATTCTGTCTCTTCCTTTGAGACAGGAATCTCATTGTCTAGGATTTGCCAATTAGGCAAGAATTGCTAGCCAGTGACCCATGGGGGATTGTCCTGTCTTCCTTCCTAGTCATGCACCATCCTTCCAAGTGTACTTATGGGCTCCCAGTATCAAGTTCATGCTTATGCAGCAATCATTTTACCTATTGGTGTATCTTCCAAACCCCTCTGTTCTCTTTTCATAGTTGAATAATATTCCACTCTATGGTTGCTCTGTATTTTAAAAATGCATTCATCTGTTGACAAAAACTTGAGTTATTTCCACTTTGGGCTATTGGGCTCAATAACTTTTGCATTGCCTTTCAAAAGGAAGGTGTGTAATTAGATGCATGTTGCTGTCAATCACACTTAGTTATTGAATGTCACAGCAGTAAATGCTGAAGAGATCTCCATGCTATGATAAGGTACTATAGAGACTGATTAGAATGGTTACATAAAATAAAGTATGAAATCTCTGAACACTTTCAGTGACATGGTTTCTTTGGAAAGGGTGATGAAGTTTCCTCTAAGCAAAATTAGTTATACTACATTGAGGTGATGAAAATCTGCCTTGTTTGAAACAGATACACACTGCAACTAGAACCACTTTAAACTTGAGAAATGTGTGGGAGAAAGTTTGACACCAAAACTATTGTGTGTTAAGTGAATTACTATTGAATTGAAATGTGAGCAAGCAAGTAATGTTGTAGAAAACTGGCACGTAGCACAATGCTCCCTTATTATATGCTTATGTGAGAACTACAGAAAATGGGAAATCAAATAAACTCCCTATTCCAGACAATATCCATAACCTGGATGGGAAGGAAGATAAAAGAACCACATAAAACATGTCTGCCTTAAAAGAATACTCGTTGGGAAGAAAAAAAAGGTATGAACAATGAAATTCTTTAGAGCATCATATCTAAGGCCAATCCTATTTTAAGTATGTATTAAGGAAACTGGTGGAGAACATTTGTGGTAAGCTCTCCAAGTTCGTATCTGTCAATCATTTCCTCTAGGATGGGATATGCAATGACAATAACAAAAATGACTAACACTTTCCACTGAGAATTGGGCAGACTAAAAAATTGGCCATATAACACAGAGTTCACATAAAGAATGAGTTTTCATTGAGTAGTTAATGGAAGTAAAGTTGGACCAAGAGTAAGAACTAAATCCTTTTCTGCCCATACTAAAATATGATGGGTTCATGGGTCTAAGTAAACACCAAAATCAATAAGATAATAAATAGGAAGATTAAATGAACATATGAGAAAATATTGCTTAATACAATCAAAGTTTAGGACAGTCATCCAGTCCTGTAATGAGATGTCTAGAATGATAGATTTATGGAATACATATTATGCTTTCTTATAAGCCCTATCTTATAAGTAATAATTAATTTTAGGATAATTTAACTACATAATTCAAGCCCTAGTTTTATATTATGTTCAAGAATCAAATGATACTAGAGCATTAAAAATTGGTTTTAATGGCTTAAATATGTTTAAATTTATTCATGGTAATAATGAAAATATAATTAAAAGAATGACCAGAAACAGTTGTTTACCTTCTAGCAAACCTTCTTCAATATTAGTAGGATCAAGTCATATTTATCATGTAATAAAGTCTGAGGCATCTAATTATAGAAATGTTAAATATAAAAACATAAACCTAATCAAGATGAATCAGCAGACAAATAACCTTGCTGTTAATAGTGACAGTCTGACTTCAATCCAGGGAGCCCACATAGTAGAAAGAAAGAACCACATTCCTAAGGTCATACTCTGTCCATGGTGCATATATACATGTGTAATATAAATATATTTCATGAAACCTACAAGGCACTAATTATGCTAAAATATAACTTAAGAGCAGAACATTTCAAATGTGACAAATATCTGAAGACACGTGTTTAGTAAATATAATTCACAAAACGCAGTATAATATTATATCATACTCACTGTATAATAGATCATATATAGTTGTATTATGTTATGTAATATAGTAAACTAAATGTAGTAATACTAAATGTCAACAGGATTTATTACACCCAACATTCTTCCTCACTTTTTTGCTCATTATGAAAGATTTGTCAAATTTATTTTCTTTTTTTCCCCAATTTTATTAAATTGGATATTTCTTACTTACATTTCAAATGTTATTCTCTTTCACGATTTCCTGTCCATCAGCTCCCTAAACCTTCCCCCTTTCTTTCTATATGGGTGTTCCCCTCCCCATCCACCCTCCACTACTACCCCTCCAACAATCCCCTACACTGGGGGTCCAACCATGGCAGGACTAAGGGCTTCCCCTTCCACTGGTGCCCCAACAAGGCTATTCACTGCTACCTATGTAGTTGGAGCCCAGGGTCAGTCCATGTATAGTCTTTGGGTAGTAGTTTAGTCCCTGGAAGCTTGATTGTTTGACATTGTTGTTCTTATGGGGTCTCAAGTCCCTTCAGCTCTTTTAGTCCTTTCTCTAATTCTTCCAATGGGGGTCCCACTCTCAGTTCAGTGGTTTGCTGCTAGCATTCACCTCTGTATTTGACATGTTCTGGCTATGTCTTTCAGGAGAGATCTATATCCGTTCCTGTCAGCATGTACTTCTTAGCTTCATCCGTCTTATCTAGTTTTGGTGGCTGTGTGTGTGTGTGTGTGTGTGTGTGTGTGTGTGTGTGTGTGTGTGAGTGTGAGCATACAACATGTGGGGCAGGCTCTGAATGGCTGTTCCTTCAATCTCTGCTTTGAACGTTGCCTCCCTATCACCTTCTATGGATACTTTTGATCCTCTTTTAAAGAAGGAGTGAAGTATCTGCATTTTAGTCATCCTTTTTGAGTTTCATGAGGTCTGTGCATTGCATCTTGCGTAATTTGAGTATTTGGGCTAAGATCCATTTATCAATGAGTGCATACCATGTTTTTTCTGTGATTGGGTTACCTCACTCAGAATGATATTTTCTAGTTCATTCCATTTGCCAATGAATTTCATGAAGTCATTGTTTTTGATTGGTGAGTAGTACTCCATTGTGTAGATGGACCAACTTTTCTGTATACATTCCTCTGTTGAAGTGCATCTAGGTTCTTTCCAGCTTCTGGCTATTATAAATAAGGCTACTATGAACATAGTGGAGCATGTTTCTTTGTTGTATGTTGGATCATCATTTGGTTATATGCCCAGGAAAGGTATAGCTGGGTCCTCAGGTAGTGCAATGTCCAATTTTCTAAGGAAACTCCAGACTGATTTCCAGAGAGGTTGTACCAGTTTGCAATCCCACAAAAAAATGGAGGAGTGTTCCTCTTTCTCCACATCCTCACCAGCATCTGCTGCCACCTGAGTTTTTGATCTTACCCATTTCTGACTGTTGTGAAGTGGAATCTCAGAGTTGTTTTGATTTGCATTTCCTTGATAACTAAGGATGTTGAACATTTCTTTAGGTATTTCTCAGCCATTAGATATTCCTTAGCTGTGAATTCTTTGTTTAGCTCTGTACCCCATTTTAATGGGCTTATTTGGTTCTTTGGAGTCTAACGTTTTGAGTTCTTTGACTATTTTGGATATTAGCCCTCTATCAGTTGTAGGATTGGTAAAGATCTTTTCCAAATCTGTCGGTTGCCGTTTTGTCCTTATGACAGTGTCTTTTGCCTTACAGAAGCTTTGCAGTTTTATGAGGTCCCATTTGTTGATTCTTGATCTTAGACCATAAGCCATTGATGTTTTGTTCAGGAAATTTCCCCCAGTGCCCATGTGTTCGAGACTCTTCCGCACTCTTTCTTCTCTTAGTTTGAGTGTATCTGGTTTGATGTGGAGGTCCTTGATCCACTTGTAAGTGGAGATAAGAATGGATTGATTTGCATTCTTCTTATGCTGACCTCCAGTCGAACCAGCACCATTTGTTGAAAATGCTATCTTTCTTCTATTGGATGGTTTTAGCTCCTTTGTTGAACATCAAGTGACATTAGGTGTGTGGGTTCATTTCTGGGTCTTCAATTCTATTCCACTGGTCTATGTGCCTGTCTCTGTATCAATACCATACAGTTTTTAACTATTGCTCTGGAATACTGCTTGAAGTCAGGGATGGTGATTCCCCCAGAAATTCTTTTGTTGTTGAATATATTTTTTCCTATTCTGGGTTTTTTGTTATTCCAAATGAATTTGCAGATTGCTCTTTCTATGGCCATAAAGCATTGAGTAAGAATTTTGATGGGGATTGCATTGAATCTGTAGCCTGCTTTTGGCAAAATGACCATTTTTACTATATTAATCCTGCCAATCCATGAGCATGTGAGATCTTTTCATCTTCTGAGATCTTCCTCAGTTTCTTTCTTTAGAGACTTGAAGTTCTTGTCATACAGATCTTTCACTTGCTTGGTTAAGGTCACACCTAGATACTTTATATTGTTTGGGACTATTGTGAAGGGTGTCGTTTCCTCAACTTCTTTCTCAACCTGTTTATCCTTTGAGTAGAGGAAAGCTATTGATTTGTTTGAGTTAATTTTATACCCCGACACTTTGCTAAAGTTGTTTATCAGGTTAAGAAGTTCTCTGGTGGAACTTTTGGGATCACTTAAGTATACTATCCTATCATCTGCAAATAGTGATAATTTGATTTCTTCCTTTTCAATTTGCATCCCTTTGACCTCCATTCATTGTCTGATTACTCTGGCTAGGATTTTGAGTACTGTATTGAATAAGTAGGGAGAGAGTGGGCAGCCTTGTCTAGTACCTGATTTTACTGGGAATGCTTCAATTTTCTCTCCATTTAGTTTGATGTTAGCTTCTGGTTTGCCGTATATTGCTTTTACTATGTTTAGATATGGGCCTTGAATTCCTGATCTTTCCAGGACTTTTATTATGAAGGGGTGTTGAATTTTGTCAAATGCTTTCTCAGCATCTAATGAAATGATCATGTGGTTCTTATCTTTGAGTTTGTTTATATAGTGGATTACGTTGATGGATTTCCATATATTAAACCATCCCTGGGTTTAAGCCTACTTGATCATGATGGATGATCATTTTGATGTGTTCTTGGATTCAGTTTGCAGGAATTTTATTGAGTATTTTTCCTTGAATATTCATAAGGGAAATTGGTCTGAAGTTCTCCTTCTTTGTTGGGTCTTTGTGTGGTTTAGGTATAAGAGTAATTGTGGCTTCATAGAAGGTATTCGGTAGTGCTCCATCTGTTTCAATTTTGTGGAATAGTTTGGACAGTATTGGTATGAGGTCTTCTATGAAGGTCTGATAGAATTCTGCACTGAACCCATCTGGACCTGGGCTCTTTTTGGTTGGGAGACTTTTAATAACTGCTGCTATTTCTTTAGGAGTTATGGGTTTATTTAGGTACTTTATTCCTGATTTAAATTTGGTACCTGGTATCTGTCTAGAAAATTTTCCATTTCCTCCAGATTTTCCAGTTTTGTTGAATATAGGCTTTTGTAGTAGGATCTGTTGATTTTTTTAAAAATTTCTTCAGATTCTGTTGTTATGTCTCCCTTTTCTTTTCTGATTTTGTTAATTTGGATACACTGTCTGTGACCTCTGGTTAATCTGGGTAAGGGTTCATCTATCTTGATTTTCTCAAAGAACCAGCTCGTGGTTTTGTTGATTCTTTGTATAGTCCTTTTTCATTTCTACTTGATTGATTCCAGCCCTGAGTTTGATTGTTTCCTGTTTCTACTCTTCTTGGTTTTATTTATTTCTTTTTGTTCTAGAACTTTTGGGTGTGCCGTCAAGCTGCTGACCTATGCTCTCTCCTTTTTTCTTTTTGCAGGCACTCAGAGCCATGAGTTTTCCTCTTAGCATGGCTTTCATTGTGTCCCATAAGTTTGGGTATGTCATATCTTCATTTTCATTAAATTCTAAGAAGTCTTTAATTTCTTTCTTTATTTCTTCCTTGACCATGTTGTCACTGAGTAGAGTGTTGTTCAACTTCCATTTATATGTGGGCTTTCTGTTGTTATTGTTGTTATGCCTGGGCTGGCATTTGTGTTCTCTTAGTGTCTTTAAGACATCTGTCCAGAATCTTCTGGCTTTCATAGTCTCTGGTGAGAAGTCTGGTATAATTCGTAAAGGTCTGCCTTTATATGTCACTTGACCTTTTTTCCCTTACTGCTTTTAATATTATTTCTTTGTTTTGTGCATTTGGTGTTTTAACTATTATGTGACAGGAGGAATTTCTCTTCTTGTTCAATCTATTTGGAGTTCTGTAGGCTTCTTGTATGTTTATGGGCATATCTTTCTTTATCTTAGGGAAGTTTTGTCTATAATTTTGTTGAATATATTTACTGACCTTTAAGTTGGGAGTCTTCACTTTCTTCTATACCTATTATCCTTAGGTTTGGCCTTCTCATTATGTCCTGGATTTCCTGTATGTTTTGGGCTAGGAGTATTTGGGTTTTACATTATCTTTGACAGTTGTGTCAATGTTTTCTATGGTATCTCCTGCCCCTGAGATTCTTCTATCTCTTGTATTCTGTTGGTGATGCTTGTATCTATGACTCCTTGTCTTTTTTTTTTTTTTTAGGTTTTCTATATCCAAGGTTGTCTCCCATTGTACTTTCTTTATTGTTTCCGTTTCCATGTTTAAATCCTGTACAGTTTTGTTCAATTCCTTTGCCTGTTTGGTTTTGTTTTCCTGTAGTCCTTTCAGGGATTTTTGTGTTTCCTCTTTAAGGGCTTCTACTTGTTTACTTGTGTTTTCCTGCATTTCTTTAAGGGAGTTCTTTATGTCCTTCTTAAAGTCCTGCATCGTTATCATAAAATGTAATTTTAAATCTAAATCTTGCTCCTCCACTGTGTGTGGATATCCAGTGTTTTCTCTGGGGAGACCGGGCTCTGATGATGCCAAGTAGTCTTGGTGTCTGTTGCTTATGTTCCTGCGCTTGCCTCTAGCCATTGGGTTGTCTCTGGTGTTTGCTTGTCTTGCTGTTTCTAAGAGTGACTTGACCCTGCTGTAGGCCTCTGTGTCAGAACTCCTGTAGAACTGTTTTCTTGTTTTCTTTCAGCCTTTCCTGAGAACAGGTGCTCTGATTTCAAGTGTGTTGATGCTCCTGGAGACTGTCTTCCAGCTCTAGGTGCAGGCAGGAATCAAAGGGTCCTGCCCCTGATTGCTCCTAGGTCCTTGCACCCATGGAGCACATTTGGCACTAGATGATTCCCTCTTGGGTCTGGACTGTGGGCAGAGGGTAGTCTCCTCTGGCTTCTCAGAACTGTCCACCCTTCTGAGGGTCTAGTTCCGTCCCCCACAGGATTTGGGTTCAGGGAACAGTTTGGCTGGTTTAGTTCCAACCTGGGCACAGACCTGAACCACAGGTACTGCCGCCTGACTGTATTCCTGTGTCCAGAGGCATTGTGTAGTTTCCCCTTGGACCTGGGGTGTGGGCAGAAGTGTGCAGCAGTGCCAGCCTGTCCTGTGGTCTCAGGATGTCTGTACCTCTGGGTGTTCAGCTCTCTTCCCCATGTGATTTGGGTACAGGGAACTCAGATCCTATGATTTTTTGAATTTCCTCTGATTCTGTTATTATGTCTCCCTTTTCATTTCTGATTTTGTTAATTTAGACACAATCTCTGTGCCTCTTGTTAGCCTGGCCATGGATTTATCTATCTTGCTGATTTTCTCAAAGAACCAGCTTTGGTTCTGTTGATTCTTTGTATAGTCCTTTTTGTTTCTACTTGGTTTATTTCAGCCCTGAGTTTGATTATTTCCTGCCTTCTACTCCTCTTGGGTATATGTGCTTCTTTTTGTTCTAGAGCTTTTAGGTGTGTTGTCAAGCTGTTGATCTATGTCCTTTCCTGTTTCTTTTTGCAGGCTCTCAGAGCTATGAGTTTTCCTCTTAGCACTGCTTTCATTGTGTCCCATAATTTTGGTTATGTTATATCTTCATTTTCATTAAATTATAAGAAGTCTTTAATTTCTTTCTTTATTTTTTCCTTGACCAAGTTATTATTGACTGGAGCATTGTTCAATTTCCATGTATATGTGGGCGTTCTTTTCTCTTGTTATTGAAGACCAGCGTTAGTCCGTGATGATCTGCTAGGATGCATGGGATCTGTCTGTTTCTGTTGTCAAATTTACTTTTAATGGAAAAATATGATTGACTTTGGAAAGGGCCAGGGAACAAATGAAATCATCAGAGGAGGCAGGGCGTTATCCATGATGATATGTGTAAATCATAGGGAGAAAGGGAAGGGCAGAGTGAAGCTGGCTTTGATGTTGTTAGATGAGTTAGTCTTCTCCAGGGATAAGCCTCCTAGTTGGTTATCTAATTATAAATAGTCATCTTTGAAATCATATGCACGGGAGCAAAGTTAAACAGATTAAGCAGAATGTGTATGTATGTATGTATGTATGTATGTATGTATGTATGTGTGTGTATGTATATATATACATAATAATGATTTAGAAAAAAGTTCATGAATTTCAGAGTGAGTAAGGGTACAGGAAGGGGGAGAATAGAGAAAACAACTCTTGTTAGCTGTGTTATCTTACACAGCTGTGCTAAATGAGGGCAACAGGCGGGGGCTTCACTCAGAGTTCTCACACTCAGTAACTGAGGTAAGTTTCAGAACTGAGACTTGACTGCAGTTCGAGGAGAGATGAATACAAAGTCTATTGAAGAGAAGTGGCTTCTCTCCCAGAGCCAAGGCCCACGTGGCTCTTGACTCTAAACAACTTTAGAGAAAGCAACTAATCTTTATTCCCCATAAGCCATAGTAGAGAACAAGTAAAGGAATCTAGTCAGTTGAACAGAAGTGGAGAGAATCTAAAAATATGTGAGTAATATAATTCAGATCTTAAAGCTGCTGGGAAATAAAGGGGATTCACACCCACACTTGGAATTCTGGTCAGCATCACGGTTGCACAATTGTTTCATGATTAACGTTGTGTTTGCATGTAAAATTAGTTTAACTCTAGATTCTTTATTTATAATATCTCATTTTAAAAAATAAATTTTAATCTGAGTTGAAAAATTCAAGGTGGTCTTGCTATAAAGTCAGTTTATCAGTATATTTTAACAAGAATGAGAAAGACATCGATATAGACAGAAACAAACAGAGAGAAGGAAACATTCACTTATAGATAGTATATTTTAGGGATCACTGGTGTTATGAAAGTTTTGGTCCCTAAAAAATGAGCCAGGGCTTTATCAGAAGAGGAAAGAAATTACCAGGAAGTCACTTTGAGATGGAAAACGGTCCAGCTGGAATTGGAAGACTAAACAAAATTTCCCAGAAAGCTAGCAATAAAATAACAGCTGACTTAATTCAAGACAGATCCATTCTGTTGCTGCAGTTATGTTAATAAGGACCAGAATGAATTCTGTGATAAAGATATCGAATTCTAAAATCAATCTGCCATCTATAGATACACCTGTTAATACTTCTGGAAGAAATGCCTTGGTGAAACCTGAAGAACAAGGAGTCAGGGAAAGTGCCTGAAAGTACCATATCAGTAGGAAGGACCATGAGCCACCTTATTCAAGAACTCAATGTTGGGATCACAACAATAGAATGTGGCTGGGGAACAAATCCCATTCCTCTTTAGGGGGATCAGCATAGATTTTACCTATTTTACCCTTGTTCTTGATTTCTTTCTTCCTCTCTGCAGCCAAGATCATCAGGGGGTTCTCCCCCTGTCAAGTCTTATTTTCTTCAATTTGACTGGAATCAACAGTCCTTTCTGTCTTTTGAAAAAAAGAAAGACAAACTCTTCTCCACACAATATATTTCCTGCCCTATGCTCCAAAGCTATCACATATGTAGGCTGATTTAATTCCTCAGTCTTTTCCAAATTCCAGGGTATTTCAGGAGCTATATTGTGTATCTCATTGATATTCAAAAAAGTCAATAAAACATTCTTCTGTCTATCTCTGGGAGATGTCATATTCTCCTTTCATTCTATGAGCATTTCTTTCAAAGGTTTTTTAGATCTCTCCTAATTGCTTGACCTGTAGGATTGTACGTTGTATTTATAACAGGCATTACACCATAATGTCTTTAAAAAATGTTAGATTCTAATATATATTGAAACATCACCATTTTCAATCTGCAAAGGCATTTCCAAGATAGCTATTATCTTTAATAAATGTGAAGTCTCAGAATCATATTTTTTTAAATACAAGGCAAAAGCCCATAGGAATTCTGAACATGTATCAAAAGAATGCTATATCAACATATACCTTAATTCTCTGAACTCTATAAAATGAAACATATAATCTATTAATGACATTGTTCTGAGGAAGTATCAAACAGTCTGTACTCCTATTCAATATATCTAATCTCTGTGAGATGCCATGAAAATTGTTCAAGCCTTTGTGGGTCTTTCTCATCTATAACCATTCCTTTTGTTGTTATTGCAGATTCCAGATCGGATTGTTCTGAAAGTTCTTTATCCTGATTTACAGAATCCTCTAATCTCTGTTCTATGGGCTCCAATTCTGCATTCTATTCTCTCCTTATTTAAGTCTGTTTACTCTTATCTTTCTTAAAATGAATATATACAACTATAATTATTATTGAACATATAATTATTTGCTTACTGATAATTGAAACAAAATTATACATGGTTCAAGTACTCTCTGTCATTGTATTTTCTCCATCTTTTAACATCAAATATATTTTTCTTTTTAATTTCTAGTTCTCTCCTTAAGGACTTTCCAAGTATCCTACCATGTCTGTTGACTTTTCAGCTTTTCCTGTTGTTCCCTGTATCTGTAATTGGTGTCTTCTAACTCTCCCTGACCCTGCTGTGCTTCTGTCATTCAACTAGTACATTTCTATGGCGCCTACCCCCTCCACTTGGTCTAGCTGGCAGCTCTTGTGGGTTCTAGGCTGGAGACACTGTTTTCCATGAGAGTCAAACCTCCTGCCCACGCTGGGAAGATGACTCTAGGCCAGAGCATGTAGTCACCTGTTCTGGATCCGGTCCATATCTCACAGAGGAACAAACACACAAGCTTCATTGCTCCATAGGAGCTCTTAAGCAGCCACATCATGGGCTGATCTCAGCTACTCTGCTGTCCTCCAGGTTTTCTTTTAAAAAAGTCTCCCACCAGGTTAGGAGATTTCATCCCAATCTGGGAAGTGATTTTTTGCTACCTTTCCACCCAGGATTTTTCAGGCTCTGAGTCTGGATTCTGTACCCCATGTTTACTGATTACATTTGTAACAGCAGACTTTTCATCTACACTCAAGTTCTCAAAAAGAATGGCTCGGGGCTGGGGATTTAGCTCAGTGGTAGAGCGCTTACTTAGGAAGGGCAAGGCCCTGGGTTCGGTCCCCAGCTCCGAAAAAAAGAACAACAACAACAAAAAATAATAATGGCTCTGAGACTTCTTACATATAAATAAATGCATAGGCTATAAATTTAGGCATGTTTTCCCACTAGCTAATAATTGAATTAACCTGTTTATTCTGAGTGCTGCATGGTTGGTTACATCTCCTTCGTTCTATGTATCTGTCTCCTCACAGTTTGGGGCTGATCTTTGTGCCGGACTCTTTTGTAGAATCCTCTCTGTCTCTTCCAAATGTCCCACCTTCTAATCCTGCTTCAGCTCAGTAGTCATAGGCTTTCTATTGACAGGTGATGCTTTGATATATTGCAAAAGAGAATCCTTCTCTACATTACTCCCTTGAAATGTTACATGTTTGCAGAGGACTAGACAGCCAAAGAGACAAAATAAACAGCACAGGTAACCCTACCTCAGACTGCTGCAATGCTGTTTCCTCAAAAATCTGCATCCAGGACTATTGTAAAATTGATGGCTATATCATTCGGCATCTTAGACTGTTCCAGTCAGGACTTCATTAGAGCCAGCCCTTTCTAACCATGCAGAGACTGGACAGCAAATGTTATAGGTAGCTTTTATAGACTTACCAATGGCCCATTTTTAGGAGGCTCAAAAAAGTAAAATGATACCCCAAATCATCAGGAAGCAATGATAAGAGAAAGACATACCTATTTCCAAGAGGTGGGGTGGATAGTTTTCCGCTATTCGCTGGATGTTGGCTGTTTGCCATTGTCATCATTTAAGAGGGTGGTCACACGTCTGGGACAAGAAAGAAACAGAATGAGGGAGATTAAATTCAGAAATTTCTTTTTCTCTTTCCTCTATCTTTCTTTCATTCCTAGTGTTAGGAGGCAAAAGAGGGAGAAGCAATGAAAATAAAAAAGAGAGGATATTGGATTAATAGAATAAAGGGCAGATTGTGAATCTTAGACTATAGAGTTATATTGGCCAAAAAAAAATCTTACCTTGGTAAAGATCTTTACATATTGAAACAAAATTTGGATATATTTGGCTACAGCACGCTATGTATCAACTCTTTTTAAGGCGTTGTGACTACATAATTCTTAAAAATACAATGTTAAGTTCTATGCTATTATAAACTTTTTAGAATACTTAATTACTAGTTAATAGTTAATCAGTAAGACTTATGGTCATGTTATATATTCTAATCGAGTTGGTTTCAGTAAAATGATTTTAAAGTTGAACAGATAGTAAATAGCTAGAAACAAACAACTCAGATACACTATGGGTGGATATATGGTCTTCAAAAACTCAGGGATCGACAGAATATGGCATTTAAAGATGTTTTATCATTATAAGATTTTTTTTTGATGGTGAGACAGGTCTGCTCCTGGCTACACCCTCATTCTACTTCAAGGGAAAAGATGAGCATTAAAGAACATTCATATGGCATTTGCTTCATATATGGCAAGCTAAGTACTGAGAAAGAAACTGTCCTGGCTTCAACTGATGACAGGATACTGTCCAAAGTGGACTAACACGACACAGGGAAGTTGATTGCCAAGCTTTGCCAAGACAAGGTAAGCAGTCCTTCATAATTCTCACTTCAAAGAAAAGATATACTTTCAGATATTCATTCTAGACCAGAAGACCCAGAAGATACATGCTCTTATGCACAAAGAAATCTTGGGTGACTGTCCAGGCAGCCAGCTTCTCTCTCATTTTTGTAGTTTTGGAAGCTGCTTGCCTGCACTTCCTGCATTCCCAGATAATATTTATTCTTCCTCCGATTTCTGATGGGGTTGAACACTAGATAATTTTAGTCTCACAAAAGAGCTTAAGTTGTTTAAGATGTAAGAAAATATTTTTAAGTCTAAGAAGATATTTAAAGTTAGTAATGCAAGTTGTAATAGAGGTTGATTTAGGTACAGAACTCTAAATTCAGTAAGATAAAATAGATAGTAGAATACTTTCTCCAAGGTTGTCAAATACATATGACTCAATTTTATGAATGTAAATCTTACCTGATAGTTTTCATAATTGTTATTCTTTATGTAGTCTATTACTGTAACAGAAAGTGCTTTTCATTGGAGTAAAATGGTGTAATGTAGAAATAATCTCTTGCGCAGTGTGTAGAAGCATTCACCTTTTTATAAAAAGTTGATTGGCCAATGAAATTAGACAGTATTTGAAGGTGAGACATCTGGAAGAGACAAAGAGAGAGAGGAAGAGAGAGAGAGAGAGAGAGAGAGAGAGAGAGAGAGAGAGAGAGAGAGAGAGAGAGAGAGAGAGAGAGAGAGAGAGAGAGAGAGAGAGAGAGAGAGAGGAATTCTGGGATTGAGTCGGGTATGGGAAGATTCAACCCAAACTCTAAAGGATAGAGTCACATATACTTGAGAAGAGGTAGTCAACCAGCTGTGCAAGACATAGCATGGAATAAATGGGTAACCAGGTTATGAACTCATCAGAGAACAAGCCAAAGTTTATGGCCTCAGCACACATTCATGAAATATTAAGTCTCAGGGTCATTATTTCAGAGAACTTATGTGAGGGTGTGAAAAGCCTAGAGTTACATTCCTCCTTCTGTCCAACACAGTAAACAATTGTTGTTTAACTTCTAGGTCTTTGGGGGATGTTCCGGAGAATGCTATGAAAATACTATGTAGTAAAAGATGGCCAACGACATTCAGAAAATTTTATTATTTCTTAATCAAATGGTCAATATATTCTTGAAATGGTTTAACATTTATATTACATCTACTTCTGTCTAATATATCAACTCTTCCTGATTTTCATCTAGATGCCCCAGTATTAAGCAACCTTCAAATTCCACAGTAGACATGCTTAAAATCTCATTTTTTTGAACCGGGAAGCTAACGCGAGTCTCTGATTTTCCAAACTTAACTGTAGTGAAAACTAATTCAAAGATCCCAGTAAGTGCTGAACTCTTTTTTTTCTTTCTTATTATTGAAAGTAATGTTTGTTTCAATATAGTCTGGCCACAATTTCCTTTCCCTCACTCAACTCCTCATAGATACTCTCCACCTCCACCCCTCCCTATTCAACTCCGCAGCTCCTTTCTTTCTCTTAAGAAAGCAAACAGGCAAATAAAAAAGACAAACAAGAATAGAGCAAAACAAGCAAGCTACCAAACAGGATCTTTAAAAGAAAGATCGTGAAAAACTAACAGAGGCATGTACACGCAGGCACTTTCTTATATACTACGAATCCAGATTTGTGTGTGTGTGTGTGTGTGTGTGTGTGTGTGTGTGTGTGTGTGTGTGTGTCTGTGTCTGTGTACTTGATATTTTTTTATATGACAAGTCTCAAGCCCTTGGAAGCAAAAGGACATTGAGGTTTCCTACCCTTTCATTGTATACATTATTCCTCTGAGATGGTCTCTCACTGCCTTTGGGGTTAGGTACTCCTGCCTCTGTCTCCCCTAGTCCTGGCATTACAGATACCCATGTACAGGTTGTTGTTGTTCTTCTTCTTATTATTATACCTGTATCTCCTCCTTCTCTTCTTCTTCTCCCTTTTCTTCTTTTAATAAATAGTTTAATTTAATGTGCTTGAATGTTTTCCCCTTTGTATACTGTGTACATACCTAGAACCCACAGAAGTCAGAGGATGGTATCAGATTTCCTAGGTCTAGAGTTATAAAGAGCTGGTGTGTGTGTGTGTGTGTGTGTGTGTGTGTGTGTGTGTGTGCTGGGAGTCAAAGCCAAGTCAGTATAGAGGAGCAGCTGGTGCTCTTAACTGCTGAGTCATCTCTCCGGGTTTCTCAGTGATGTTTCCATGGGTGTTGGAGACTAATTCTTATGCTGCAAATATTCTATGTCTTGAGTCAAATGCCCAGTCCTGAGATTCTGCATTGTTAACAGGGTCTATGATCTGCTGGTGGGAGCCTAAGACCCATGCTTTCAGAAGTAGAGATATGCTGCATTAATAACCCGCTTGTCACTGTGGACACTGTGACAGCGCCATTGAAATTTTACATTTTTCTTTTCTGAATATTGCTGTATTTCCACTCAGGAATTGCTTCTTCTCTACTTGCATCATTCATCAAGCAGCCCGACCTTGCGGATCAGAAATCAAAGCCCAATAGGGAAGGGTTGCACATCAGCCAC
The DNA here is from genome assembly GCF_021556685.1 of Rattus norvegicus. Lineage (NCBI taxonomy): Eukaryota > Metazoa > Chordata > Mammalia > Rodentia > Muridae > Rattus > Rattus norvegicus. Next base: position 86,474,636 of record NC_141550.1, read on the forward strand.
AAAGAGACACCTAAGGGGTGAGCAACACCTTCCAGCATGGAAAGATTACTTTTTGTTTCAGTAAACTTTACATATAAAGAGATAAAGTTGTGACCTCACCGCCTGATCAGGTGGGCACTCCTGAGGCTGCAGAGCGGAGGAGACCACCAACACTGCCCACCCCTGCCCACATCCCTGGCCCAAGAGGCAACTGTATAAGGCCTCTGGGTTCCCGTAGGGGAGGGCCCAGGAGCGGCAGGATCCCTGCGCCTGAGACAACGTCGGAACCTGAAGGAAACAGACCGGATAAACAGTTCTCTGCACCCAAATCCCGTGGGAGGGAGAGCTAAACCTTCAGAGAGGCGGACACGCCTGGGTTAGAAGTGCACATCCAGACGCGAGAGGAAAACACCAAACGCCATCTGGAACCCTGGTGCACGGAGGCTCCCAGAAAGAGCGGCGCAGATCTTCCCGGTTGCTGCCGCCGTGGAGAGGACTTAGGCAGTACCCCACGAGCAAACTTGAGCCTTGGAACCGCAGGTAGGACCAACTTTTCCCCTGCAAGAAACATGCCTGGTGAACTCAAGACACAGGCCCACAGGAACAGCTGAAGACCTGTAGAGAGGAAAAACTACACGCCCGAAAGCAGAACACTCTGTCCCCATAACTGGCTGAAAGAAAACAGGAAAACAGGTCTACAGCACTCCTGACACACAGGCTTATAGGACAGTCTAGCCACGGTCAGAAATAGCAGAACAAAGGAACACTAGAGATAATCTGATGGCGAGAGGCAAGCGCAGGAACCCAAGCAACAGAAACCAAGACTACATGGCATCATCGGAGCCCAATTCTGCCACCAAAGCAAACACGGAATATCCAAACACACCAGAAAAGCAAGATCTAGTTTCAAAATCATATTTGATAATGATGCTGGAGGACTTCAAGAAAGACGTGAAGAACTCCCTTAGAGAACAAGTAGAAGCCTACAGAGAGGAATCGCAAAAATCCCTGAAAGAATTCCAGGAAAAACAATCAAACAGTTGAAGGAATTAAAAATGGAAATAGAAGCAATCAAGAAAGAACACATGGAAACAACCCTGGACATAGAAAATCAAAAGAAAAGACAAGGAGCTGTAGATACAAGCTTCACCAACAGAATACAAGAGATGGAAGAGAGAATCTCGGGAGCAGAAGATTCCATAGAAATCATTGACTCAACTGTCAAAGATAATGTAAAGCGGAAAAAGCTACTGGTCCAAAACATACAGGAAATCCAGGACTCAATGAGAACATCAAACCTAAGGATAATAGGTATAGAAGAGAGTGAAGACTCCCAGCTCAAAGGACCAGTAAATATCTTCAACAAAATCATAGAAGAAAACTTCCCTAACCTAAAAAAAGAGATACCCATAGGCATACAAGAAGCCTACAGAACTCCAAATAGATTGGACCAGAAAAGAAACACCTCCCATCACATAATTGTCAAAACACCAAACGCACAAAATAAAGAAAGAATATTAAAAGCAGTAAGGGAAAAAGGTCAAGTAACATATAAAGGCAGACCTATCAGAATCACACCAGACTTTTCACCAGAAACTATGAAGGCCAGAAGATCCTGGACAGATGTCATACAGACCCTAAGAGAACACAAATGCCAGCCCAGGTTACTGTATCCTGCAAAACTCTCAATTAACATAGATGGAGAAACCAAGATATTCCATGACAAAACCAAATTTGCACAATATCTTTCTACAAATCCAGCACTACAAAGGATAATAAAGGGTAAAGCCCAACATAAGGAGGCAAGCTATACCCTAGAAGAAGCAAGAAACTAATCGTCTTGGCAACAAAACAAAGAGAATGAAAGCACACAAACATAACCTCACATCCAAATATGAATATAACAGGAAGCAATAATCACTATTCCTTAATATCTCTCAACATCAATGGCCTCAACTCCCCAATAAAAAGACATAGATTAACAAACTGGATACGCAATGAGGACCCTGCATTCTGCTGCCTACAGGAAACACACCTCAGAGACAAAGACAGACACTACCTCAGAGTGAAAGGCTGGAAAACAACTTTCCAAGCAAATGGTCAGAAGAAGCAAGCTGGAGTAGCCATTCTAATATCAAATAAAATCAATTTTCAATTAAAAGTCATCAAAAAAGATAAGGAAGGACACTTCATATTCATCAAAGGAAAAATCCACCAAGATGAACTCTCAATCCTCATCTTCGATTGGTTTATATACAAGTGTGCAATTTCTAGGCTTGAAAGTAAAATGATGCTATCTGGTGCTGGATAGAGGAGCCTTATTTTTTATTATGGCAGCTTGCTATTTTTGTAACATGGTGATTTGGTTGAACACAATAAAGTACAGTAGTAACTGATCTCCCCCTCTTCCTGGATGAGTGAGGAGATGATTAAATGTTGATGTCAGCATCCTTGAGCATATTCAGATGAGCTTCTGCTTCTGTTGAAAAGGATGCTGTGTTTGATTGTGGTCCAAAGCTTTGAAGCACTACTTGGCATCTCCTTCCTTGGAGGTCTCACTGTTTAAACATAACAGATTTGATAGCTTGTTGGTAAGGTGAGGTCCAGCTTGTCTCCACTAGGTCATCTTCATGTGAATCCGGTGGTTATACGGTTTTTTTCTAGGGATATTTCATTTTTTTAATAACGGTTTTAGCTGACATTCATGGAGAGAATGAATCCTTAGAACTGTGCCACTAGTGAAAGGAAATCCTGTCTAGAGTATGTTTCTTTACAAAGCTGTGTCACACCATCCTTTGGGCCCTCTGCTGGAAAAGTAGAATCAAGTCTCAAATAATGCCTTTTAAATTGTATCCTCTAGTATTATAGATGTAGGACAGTACTGTATCATACCTCTGTGGATGTAAAATAGCTTGTACCTGCTTTATGATACGTAGTAGTGACCGTGCTTTATCAGAGCTGTTTTTAATGATGTTGCTCAGAATGTTTTCTTTCCAGATGATGATTGAGAAGCTAATTTAAAAAAAAAATGGTGCCAGGTACCACAAGAGTAACAGAACTGTGCTGTTTTCTCGGGTTTTGTTTTTTTACTTTTTTTTTTTTTTAATGGAGTATGCTGGATGTCTCTACAGTTTTGTTCAGATGACTGCAGAACCTGGAAAAGCTGTTGCTGCTGTTGATGCATAACACTGCTATTATTGGTCTTTTTATATAAATATAAATATATATACAGATATATAATTTGAATTTTTTGAAACTTTACCTGTGCTGTCAACTTTGGAAAAAAGTATCCCCGTTTACTGTGTTGAGTTGGCACTGTACAGAAATTAACAGCCATATTTGTCTAGAAATGTTGAACTTAAGTTTTTTCCATTTGTACAGGGGTAACACACTGTATTAAATATGTAAGGTCTTATCTACGTGGGTTTGATTACAAAAACTAATAAAGTATTCTCTAAATTAAAAAAAAAAGAAATCAATGAAAAAAAATATTTTTGTAGGTTTAAATATTTTTTCATTTTTATTTATACTGTGGCATATATAGTAGATCACAGAACTCTGAGAAACAATATATTAACTTTTTCAACAACTACTTTAGCAATTCAGCCAACACACATTGATATTAAAGTGCACATGTTAAATATGTATAATGAATAATGAGAAAACATTGGAATAATTATTTGTTAAACTATTTAGACAAATTATCTGTATATTTATATCATGTTTCAATATTTTAATTCTGTTCAAAGTTTTCCCATAGAAACTGCTATTTACATTGTATGTTCTTTTTTTCTTTTTTACTACCTATAAATCACTTTATTTTTTTTATCTTTAAAAAAAAGAGGTAAAGTTGTTTTCTGTTTTCAAAATTTTCTTATCAAAAAAAAAAAAAACTGACAAGGACTACACTTCTTAAAGGTCAAAGGATTTGCCTCAGGTTCCTTTGGCTGAAGAATTTCATCACTGTTTCTGTGGAGCGGTGGGCTGCTTGGGCTTTGAAGTGAAATATTGACTCTTGCAGAGACTTATCACACGTTGCACTTTCCATAGGTGGGTTCTAGCTGAAAAAGGATGTGAACCACTGGAGGATATGAGGGATATTGCCACAGTCAAGAGGATGTTTTAGATGTGTCCATAAATAAGATACAGACAGATTCATAGAATATAAGACACATAAGAGCATAAATTTAAAATATGAACAATTTCTATGATTAAATAAATTAAGCAAGTCTCATGCAAAGGGAAATAATAGATGGTTTTAAAAATACATAGCAATTGAAATTCAATGCAGAAAAGAAATTTTAAGTGAAAACAGAGGAAGTAGAAACAAGGTGAGGGAGAAATAAAGATAGATGAACCCATGGAATAACATGAAGAATTCAGTAGATTAAATAATGAAAACATCTGTTTCACACTCCAATCCCAAATTCCATAGATATATTTACTCTTTTCTGTAATTTAGTTCTAAGTCTCAATGCTTAGTGTAAATTTTTAAAAGTATAGCTAGACAAAGTTAAAGGAAATGAGGGGGTTAAATAATAACTAATTGAGCTAATTCTCTAGAATCTGCAGGTGTTAAAATATATGATTTTATTTAGAATATTTATAGCTATAGGCATACAATGACTTATATAGTTTTATAGTGAATCATCTTTTCATGGTTCATAGTTTTCAAAATGTCAAAAGCAAAAACATTATGTATTCGTCCTGTTCATTTAGAATGATGTTCAGTATTGCAGAAGTTTTAAAATAATGATAAGATCCATCAATCAACAGTCTACATGATATTTGGGAATGAGATTGAATATTAACATAATGATCTCGGGTGATGGACAGTCATTAACAAATGGCATTGCTGCCAACTGTACAATCTAGCCAGGGATAGTAAGAAAAATGCTAAGATTGTTTTAATAGTACACACACACACACACACACACACACACACACACACACACACACAAAGCAAAGCCCAATTAATGATTAAAGTAGAAATATGGACATAGCCCCAAAGAGAGAACTGACTTCAAAGACACAGTCAATGCTCCATGCCTTTCCTCCTATCCCAGGCTCTTCTTCCTGATTTCACATTGACTTAGTATTATGTGTGCCTTTGTGCACAGTGTATGTGTGAAGGGTTGGGGTGGGGCTTGCATACCATGGGGCAGGTATGACAGTCAGAGAGCAACCTTCTCGAATTAGTTTTCTCCTTCTACTATGTGCATTTCTGAGATTAAACTGTCATCATGAGGCATGGCAGCAACTACCTTTCCCTGTTGAACCATCTTGTCAGCTCAGGAAGTACTGCTTTCTAACTAGATTTAACAATGAGGGTACAAAGACAAAGCCCTTAGCACTCTGGGTCTTTACAGACGGTCTTTGCCCTGCAAATTTCCATAAAGACTCATACAGGGCAGTAGGTCAATAACAGTTGTTTGCCTTTAGGTCCAAATCACCTTTCTCTGAACATCCTTGGTAATGTACTTTGCTTTGCTTTTGTGCTCTGGCCCATGGTGCCTTAACATCAAGTGCTAGATGGTTCAACTCCTAAGGTAAAGGTCCCTTGTGCCAAGATCATGATTAATAGAAATTTAGAATTCCTTGTATGGCTCCCAAACCCCGTGGGAGAGAGACCTCACCGCCTGATCAGGTGGGCACTCCTGAGGCTGCAGAGCGGAGGAGACCACCAACACTGCCCACCCCTGCCCACATCCCTGGCCCAAGAGGCAACTGTATAAGGCCTCTGGGTTCCCATAGGGGAGGGCCCGGGAGCGGCAGGACCCCTGCGTCTGAGACACTGCCGGAACCTGAAGGAAACAGACCGGATAAACAGTTCTCTGCAACCAAATCCCGTGGGAGGGAGAGCTGAACCTTCAGACAGGCGGACATGCCTGGGAAACCAGAAGAGACTGCACTCTGTGCACATCCAGGCGCCAGAGGAAAACACCAAACTTCATCTGAAACCCTGGTGCACGGAGGCTCCCGGAAGGAGCGGCACAGATTTTCCCGGTTGCTGCCACAGCGGAGAGGACTTAGGCAGTACCCCACGAGCAAACTTGAGCCTTGGAATCACAGGTAGGACCAACTTTTCCCCTGCAAGAAACCTGCCTGGTGAACTCAAGACACAGGCCCACAGGAACAGCTGAAGACCTGTAGAGAGGAAAAACTACACGCCCGAAAGCAGAACACTCTGTCCCCATAACTGGCTGAAAGAAAACAGGAAAACAGGTCTACAGCACTCCTGACACACAGGTTATAGGACAGTCTAGCCACTGTCAGAAATAGCAGAACAAAGTAACACTAGAGATAATCAGATGGCGAGAGGCAAGCACAGGAACCCAAGCAACAGAAACCAAGACTACATGGCATCATCGGAGCCCAATTCTCCCACCAAAGCAAACACGGAATATCCAAACACACCAGAAAAGCAAGACCTAGTTTCAAAATCATATTTGATCATGATGCTGGAGGACTTCAAGAAAGACATAAAGAACTCCCTTAGAGAACAAGTAGAAGCCTACAGAGAGGAATCGCAAAAATCCCTGAAAGAATTCCAGGAAAACACAAACAGTTGAAGGAATTAAAAATGGAAATAGAAGCAATCAAGAAAGAACACATGGAAACAACCCTGGACATAGAAAATCAAAAGAAAAGACAAGGAGCTGTAGATACAAGCTTCACCAACAGAATTCAAGAGATGGAAGAGAGAATCTCGGGAGCAGAAGATTCCATAGAAATCATTGACTCAACTGTCAAAGATAATGTAAAGCGGAAAAAGCTACTGGTCCAAAACATACAGGAAATCCAGGACTCAATGAGAACATCAAACCTAAGGATAATAGGTATAGAAGAGAGTGAAGACTCCCAGCTCAAAGGACCAGTAAATATCTTCAACAAAATCATAGAAGAAAACTTCCCTAACCTAAAAAAAGAGATACCCATAGGCATACAAGAAGCCTACAGAACTCCAAATAGATTGGACCAGAAAAGAAACACCTCCCATCACATAATTATCAAAACACCAAACGCACAAAATAAAGAAAGAATATTAAAAGCAGTAAGGGAAAAAGGTCAAGTAACATATAAAGGCAGACCTATCAGAATCACACCAGACTTTTCGCCAGAAACTATGAAGGCCAGAAGATCCTGGACAGATGTCATACAGACCCTAAGAGAACACAAATGCCAGCCCAGGTTACTGTATCCTGCAAAACTCTCAATTAACATAGATGGAGAAACCAAGATATTCCATGACAAAACCAAATTTACACAATATCTTTCTACAAGTCCAGCACTACAAAGGATAATAAAGGGTAAAGCCCAACATAAGGAGGCAAGCTATACCCTAGAAGCAAGAAACTAATCATCTTGGCAACAAAACAAAGAGAATGAAAGCACACAAACATAACCTCACTTCCAAATATGAATATAACGGGAAGCAATAATCACTATTCCTTAATATCTCTCAATATCAATGGCCTCAACTCCCCAATAAAAAGACATAGATTAACAAACTGGATACGCAACGAGGACCCTGCATTCTGCTGCCTACAGGAAACACACCTCAGAGACAAAGACAGACATTACCTCAGAGTGAAAGGCTGGAAAACAATTTTCCAAGCAAATGGTCAGAAGAAGCAAGCTGGAGTAGCCATTCTAATATCAAATAAAATCAATTTTCAACTAAAAGTCATCAAAAAAGATAAGGAAGGACACTTCATATTCATCAAAGGAAAAATCCACCAAGATGAACTCTCAATCCTAAATATCTATGCCCCAAATACAAGGGCACCTACATATGTAAAAGAAACCTTACTAAAGCTCAAAACACACATTGCACCTCACACAATAATAGTGGGAGATTTCAACACCCCACTCTCATCAATGGACAGATCATGGAAACAGAAATTAAACAGAGATGTAGACAGACTAAGAGAAGTCATGAGCCAAATGGACTTAACGGATATTTATAGAACATTCTATCCTAAAGCAAAAGGATATACCTTCTTCTCAGCTCCTCATGGTACTTTCTCCAAAATTGACCATATAATTGGTCAAAAAACGGGCCTCAACAGGTACAGAAAGATAGAAATAATCCCATGCGTGCTATCGGACCACCACGGCCTAAAACTGGTCTTCAATAACAATAAGGGAAGAATGCCCACATATACGTGGAAATTGAACAATGCTCTACTCAATGATAACCTGGTCAAGGAAGAAATAAAGAAAGAAATTAAAAACTTTTTAGAATTGAATGAAAATGAAGGTACAACATACCCAAACTTATGGGACACAATGAAAGCTGTGCTAAGAGGAAAACTCATAGCGCTGAGTGCCTGCAGAAAGAAACAGGAAAGAGCATATGTCAGCAGCTTGACAGCACACCTAAAAGCTCTAGATCAAAAAGAAGCAAATACACCCAGGAGGAGTAGAAGGCAGGAAATAATCAAACTCAGAGCTGAAATCAACCAAGTAGAAAGAATCAACAGAACCAAAAGTTGGTTCTTTGAGAAAATCAACAAGATAGATAAACCCTTAGCCAGACTAACGAGAGGACACAGAGAGTGCGTCCAAATTAACAAAATCAGAAATGAAAAGGGAGACATAACTACAGATTCAGAGGAAATTCAAAAAATCATCAGATCTTACTATAAAAACCTATATTCAACAAAACTTGAAAATCTTCAGGAAATGGACAATTTCCTAGACAGATACCAGGTATCGAAGTTAAATCAGGAACAGATAAACCAGTTAAACAACCCCATAACTCCTAAGGAAATAGAAGCAGTCATTAAAGGTCTCCCAACCAAAAAGAGCCCAGGTCCAGACGGGTTTAGTGCAGAATTCTATCAAACCTTCATAGAAGACCTCATACCAATATTATCCAAACTAGTCCACAAAATTGAAACAGATGGAGCCCTACCGAATTCCTTCTACGAAGCCACAATTACTCTTATACCTAAACCACACAAAGACCCAACAAAGAAAGAGAACTTCAGACCAATTTCCCTTATGAATATCGACGCAAAAATACTCAATAAAATTCTGGCAAACCGAATTCAAGAGCACATCAAAACAATCATCCACCATGATCAAGTAGGCTTCATCCCAGGCATGCAGGGATGGTTTAATATACGGAAAACCATCAACGTGATCCATCATATAAACAAACTGAAAGAACAGAACCACATGATCATTTCATTAGATGCTGAGAAAGCATTTGACAAAATTCAACACCCCTCCATGATAAAAGTCCTGGAAAGAATAGGTATTCAAGGCCCATACCTAAACATAGTAAAAGCCATATACAGCAAACCAGTTGCTAACATTAAACTAAATGGAGAGAAACTTGAAGCAATCCCACTAAAATCAGGGACTAGACAAGGCTGCCCACTCTCTCCCTACTTATTCAATATAGTTCTTGAAGTTCTAGCCAGAGCAATCAGACAACAAAAGGAGATCAAGGGGATACAGATCGGAAAAGAAGAGGTCAAAATATCACTATTTGCAGACGACATGATAGTATATTTAAGTGATCCCAAAAGTTCCACCAGAGAACTACTAAAGCTGATAAACAACTTCAGCAAAGTGGCTGGGTATAAAATTAACTCAAATAAATCAGTTGCCTTCCTCTATACAAAAGAGAAACAAGCCGAGAAAGAAATTAGGGAAACGACACCCTTCATAATAGACCCAAATAATATAAAGTACCTCGGTGTGACTTTAACCAAGCAAGTAAAAGATCTGTACAATAAGAACTTCAAGACACTGAGGAAAGAAATTGAAGAAGACCTCAGAAGATTGAAAGATCTCCCATGCTCATGGATTGGCAGGATTAATATAGTAAAAATGGCCATTTTACCAAAAGCAATCTACAGATTCAATGCAATCCCCATTAAAATACCAATCCAATTCTTCAAAGAGTTAGACAGAACAATTTGCAAATTCATCTGGAATAACAAAAAACCCAGGATAGCTAAAGCTATCCTCAACAATAAGAGGACTTCAGGGGGAATCACTATCCCTGAACTCAAGCAGTATTACAGAGCAATAGTGATAAAAACTGCATGGTATTGGTACAGAGACAGACAGATAGACCAATGGAATAGAATTGAAGACCCAGAAATGAACCCACACACCTATGGTCACTTGATTTTTGACAAAGGAGCCAAAACCATCCAATGGAAAAAAGATAGCATTTTCAGCAAATGGTGCTGGTTCAACTGGAGGGCAACATGTAGAAGAAAGCAGATCGATCCATGCTTATCACCCTGTACAAAGCTTAAGTCCAAGTGGATCAAGGACCTCCACATCAAACCAGACACACTCAAACTAATAGAAGAAAAACTAGGGAAGCATCTGGAACACATGGGTACTGGAAAAAATTTCCTGAACAAAACACCAATGGCTTATGCTCTAAGATCAAGAATCGACAAATGGGATCTCATAAAACTGCAAAGCTTCTGTAAGGCAAAGGACACTGTGGTTAGGACAAAACGACAACCAACAGATTGGGAAAAGATCTTTACCAATCCTATAACAGATAGAGGCCTTATATCCAAAATATACAAAGAACTCAAGAAGTTAGACCGCAGGGAAACAAATAACCCTATTAAAAATGGGGTTCAGAGCTGAACAAAGAATTCACAGCTGAGGAATGCCGAATGGCTGAGAAACACCTAAAGAAATGTTCAACATCTTTAGTCATAAGGGAAATGCAAATCAAAACAACCCTGAGATTTCACCTCACACCAGTGAGAATGGCTAAGATCAAAAACTCAGGTGACAGCAGATGCTGGCGAGGATGTGGAGAAAGAGGAACACTCCTCCATTGTTGGTGGGGTTGCAGACTGGTACAACCATTCTGGAAATCAATCTGGAGGTTCCTCAGAAAATTGGACATTGAACTGCCTGAGGATCCAGCCATACCTCTCTTGGGCATATACCCAAAAGATGCCTCAACATATAAAAGAGACACGTGCTCCACTATGTTCATCGCAGCCTTATTTATAATAGCCAGAAACTGGAAAGAACCCAGATGCCCTTCAACAGAGGAATGGATACAGAAAATGTGGTACATCTACACAATGGAATATTACTCAGCTATCAAAAACAATGAGTTTATGAAATTCGTAGGCAAATGGTTGGAACTGGAAAATATCATCCTGAGTGAGCTAACCCACTCACAGAAAGACATACATGGTATGCACTCATTGATAAGTGGGTATTAGCCCAAATGCTTGAATTACCCTAGATCCCTAGAACAAAGGAAACTCAAGACGGATGATCAAAATGTGAATGCTTCACTCCTTCTTTAAATGAGGAAAAAGAATACCCTTGGCAGGGAAGGGAGAGGCAAAGATTAAAACAGAGACTGAAGGAACACCCATTCAGAGCCTGCCCCACAGGTGGCCCATACATATACAGCCACCCAATTAGACAAGATGGATGAAGCAAAGAAGTGCAGACCGACAGGAGCCGGATGTAGATCGCTCCTGAGAGACACAGCCAGAATACAGCAAATACAGAGGCGAATGCCAGCAGCAAACCACTGAACTGAGAATAGGTCCCCCGTTGAAGGAATCAGAGAAAGAACTGGAAGAGCTTGAAGGTGCTCGAGACCCCAAAAGTACAACAATGTCAAGCAACCAGAACTTCCAGGGACTAAGCCACTACCTAAAGACTATACATGGACTGACCCTGGACTCTGACCTCATAGGTAGCAATGAATATCCTAGTAAGAGCACCAGTGGAAGGGGAAGCCCTGGGTCCTGCTAAGACTGAACCCCCAGTGAACTAGACTATGCGGGGAGGGTGGCAATGGGGGGAGGTTTGGGAGGGGAACACCCATAAGGAAGGGGAGGGGGGAGGGTGATGTCTGTCCGGAAACCGGGAAAGGGAATAACACTTGAAATGTATATAAGAAATACTCAAGATAATAAAAAAAAAATAAAATATAAAAAAAAAATTATTTTCCTGGCAAAGAAAAAAAAAAGAATTCCTTGTATGATGCTTAGTAATTAGATAACAAGACAAACAGTTTTCCCCAATGTTTACGAGTTTGTCCGTAGGCACTTCATGACTGAAATATGTTGTCACGCGTTTGTTTGTACAAGTGTTTATTTGTAAGTGATTTATCCATCCATTTAAAATTTCATTAATTTATAAATGGTGAACAGGAAAAATAATGCCTCTGTACTTGGGAGGGAAGAACTAACAAAGCATGTATTCAGCATGCACTCATGCACACACAGAGATACACGCACAAAGGTTATATAGCTACTGAATGTAAGAGAATTACATTATATATATATATATATATATATATATATAATCATATATATTCTTCTTTTTGAGAAAAGGTCTTCCCTATAGTTCAGTCTGGCTTCAAAGTCATGATCCTCCTGGCTCTATTTTCCATGTGCTTGGATTGTCAGTATGTGCTGCCACATTCAACGAGAATTTTATTTTTAAACGTTTAATTTCTATCATCCTAGGCAGTAATATTTGTCATTGTTCTTTCATCTCATCTTTTGAACATCCACCAGGTCACAGGTTTCAAACCAAAACCCTGCCTTTTAAATCTAAACCTCTTCCTTGGGAACACTTGTACTGGCTATAACTCTACTTGTCTCTCATTCTACAGGCAAGCATGGCCTTTGTGAGAAACATACTTTGCCATGTCAAAGTGCCTGTGGTTGTGTATCACCACTGAAGTTTCCTGTGCTGATGATACACCATTTATAATTGGTAGATATATAAGCATAATATACACATAAAGAAAACCATACCCATGGATGTTTCTAACAGAGAAAGCCTCATGAACTAACACTTCCAAGGACATTTGTTTATATTTCTCATAATGATTAATCTTTATTTCCAACTCTTGTCAAATTTACAAAATTGAGCTGATTGGATTATTTGAATCTTGCTTGAGAAGCTCTCATAATTGGCTTGAACAAGGATCTGTTCAAAGGATGGATCTGTCAAAATGCCTCAGTCATTCAGATATCGTGGTGCACACCTGTAACCCCAGAATTTGGGAGGTGGAGGTAGGAAAATCATGGGTTTAAATTATTCAGCTACAGGAGAGCAGCTTGGGCTCACGTGACCCTAGCTCATAAAGAGCAAGTGATAATAATAATGGCAATGATAATAAAGCTGGGTAGAAATATGAAAAGCTCAAATCCCTTCAAAATGAGTTGTAAATGTCATAGAAATGCTAATGCCTGTATATCTGGGTATTTATTTGAAGAATAAAATACTCAATAGAAAATACAGGGAGAGAAGCTTGGAATGTGTCAGTATAAGTAAAAGAACGACAACTCCAAGTCACCAGGACTCTAGATTTAATTCTAAAATCAAAATTTTGGAGCTGTTGGAACAAAACTTGGAGAACCTAGTTGATCTGGTTTATTGATGAGTTTTCTGATAGAACTCTTAGATTAGAAAAGACCCAAACTCATACATTAGATCCACTGTAGAAAATTTGTACTTTAGCAACAGATGTGAACCCAGTGTTCTATTGAGAATACTAATTTTTAAATAATGACAGACTTGAGAGACAATATCTGCAAACAGCATATGATGAAGTAATCATGTTAAAAAGCTTTTGGAAATCCCCCCCATCAGAAAACCAACACTCTGAGTTTAGCCAGGAAAGATCTGCATAGAACTTAGCCAAAGATACACAGATGGTAAGAAAGACTACAAAAGGATGTGCATCATACACAGTAAAGAGACAGTGATTTAAAACAACACTGAGATGCTAGTGCACACCTGACAGAGTAGTTAAACTCTAAAGCACTAACACCGTCAGTCAAATGCCAGTGAGTGGATGGAGCAGAAAGAGGGCTCATCTCTTGCTGGAAGGGAAGGAGAATGGTACAGCCACTCTGGATGGAAATATGATAGCAGAATGTATAGACACTATTTCTACTTTCTACTCAGTGGTACTTTATTCTTTAAAGTGCTTGAAATGTGGAGTGGATTTTAAAAAACAAAGATGGATGACTAAAGCTGTTACTGGAAAAAAAAAGGTGTTGCTGAGATGACCAGTAGGTGGGAGCTCTTGCCAACCCTGACAATCTGCGTGGGAGCCGCAAGAAGGAAGGAGAGAACTGATACGTGCAAGTTGTTTTCTGCTCTCCATATGCATTCTGAGGTGTACACACATGGCTGCATGCATGTGCACCTACACACACACACACACACACACACACACACAGCACATACACATGCATGCACACATGTGCTCATATGCTTGCACTTACCCACACATGCATGAACACAACACGATTAAATGAAATAAAAATTATAAAATCTGGAAATAAAATGTTAAAAACTGAAAAACAAAATAGAAACAAAGTCATTCCATTTCTAAAAGAAAAAACTTAGAGGAAAGCATTTCTTTCGACTTAAAAACTGAAATAAAATTGTCAATAGAATGTCTATATTTGTCAATGAGATTATCAATCTTTTTTACAGATTTTATTATATAGTTCCTGGTATTCTGAAGATCAGTATGTAGACCAGGCTGGCCTCCAATTCACAGAGATCCTCCTCTTCTTCTTAAGACTGGGATTAAAAGCATGCTACCATGCCAGGAGAGATTATGAATCTTAAATAGAAAAAGAGAAACCGTTAACTAAAGAGCCAACAAGAACAAAGTCCTCCTTCCCAACCAGGCTGTGTTGCAAAATCATGAACAGATTTCTCAAATTACTGACTTTACTAAAACATATGTATAGTGTTGATTTCCTCAAGCATACATCCTACCATAAACTTTAATTAATAAATTAAGCACAGTAAAAATTTAACAATAACAGCAATGAAATAAAACAACAGTAGCAATATACTATAGTAAAAGTTATGTAAAGTGATAGTTCTCACATGCTCTTATGACAGTAGATCTGCAAACAGAGATAGACACTAAAACTAATTGGCTGATAACATATGACGTACAGATACAGTGGGTGAGATACAACAGGAAGCAGATAGATGCTGGTGCAAAAGTCCATTCAATATCTCAGAATGGCGTACAGTTTAAAACGTATGCCTTGTCTGGTTTCTGGAATTTTTATTTAATGTTTAGGATCCTTATTGATGATGCCTACTTGAAACTATAATGAACAAAACTGAATAGTGGGAACTATTTAGTATTAACTAAGTGAAGATCCTCCTGAACTTCCTATGCTCAGATGTTTTCACTCCAGCATGAGTAAAAAGAGAAAATAAATTGTCACCATGTTGCTGGTGAAGAGTCTTTGGCACACAAACATTCTGACCTCGAACCCTTGAGAAATCAGCATCATTTGCAGTGAACCTCCTTACTCATCACAGAATCATTCAAAATTTGATTTATTTTTGTTCTTGTTTTGTTTTGAAACATGGTTTCTTGTAGCTTAAGCTATGTTAAAGGCTATGATGACCTTGAACTTCTGATCTTCCTATATCCATCCACTCCCTGGGGCTGGGATTACGGGCATGCACCACCATGTGTGGTACAGTATATGTCATCCAGAACATCTTTCATGTTAAACAAATGCTCTAACAACATTGAGCACGTCAATACCTTCATCTATCTTATTTTCTCTTTTTTTATAGTAACTAAACAGTAAAGAATATTTTTCTCTTAATTCAGTAAAGACCTGGGACATATAAGGAAAAGGATTCTATTTTACCTAAAGATTGATAGAAATTATATTCTGCCAGTAAAAATGTTGGTGAGGAGAATGGAATTAAAATTTGTAAATAAATCAAAACAACAACAACAACAACAATATCTTAAAATGGATGGCCATGGATTTGACTTGCTTATTCTCTCCCAGAACAAAAGTTTTAGGTGGGATGAGATTGTTGAACTGAAGACAAATTACATTCCATGTTGCCGACTATAGCCTTGAAAGCAGTTATGCCAAGGTATGGTCCATGGGTACCACCTTCCGGGCAAAGCATTTAGGAAGCCAATAGGCTTCTTGTACACATACTGCCCTTCTGCTTCTAACAGGAATCAGTAGCTGGCAGAAGAAGTGAGCTAGAAGAACTGAGTTAAACCATCAACAGAGTTCAGAAAGAACTAGAAAAGGTCAGTTACTCAGCAGTAAGTCTCAGAGACTGAAAACATTCCAGCCCTAAATAAGATTGTATGAAGGCTAGAAGCATCCATGTCTAGACTTGGGTTAGCAGATGGAGGCATTAAGCCTCCAACATGAACAATTACATCAGGCAAGTAAAAGGTACTTTTGTAATCAGCATACTACACCATCCAGCAATGTCACTTCTTGATACGCATCTGAAGAAACAACTGCTCCCAGTGTTTATGTCGATTGCAGCATCATGTGTGAGGAAACAGCTCATGGACATGTTAGCCAATGGGGTATATAAATAAACAGATAGTGCTCTTGAGTTGAATAGCAGGCAGCAGTTGAAACTAAGTGTAGACTACAATCCAAAGGAGCCATATTTCATCATCAGAATTCCAAAAAAAATAAGCTTTTGTAGAATATAGTTTAAAAAGTATACATAATTATGATACTGTTCACTAAAACAAACACACACAAGAGGAATTTGTAATGTGAATGTAGTACTTAAAATTTGTATGAGACCCAGAGCATGGACTATCTCTGGATGGAAATGAATTTAGTGTCAAGTTTGAAACTTTTATTTGGCTATAAAATATGCTAAGAAAAATGACGTAATTGCACTCACTGGGTTTGTATGGTGATATTGAAAATAATTGGGATGATCGCATTCATGGAACAAACATGATTAAGTGTGGATATGGGTAAATAATGGGTTAATAGAAATATTAGCCTGAGATATGAAGAGATAAGTAACTGACTCACAAGGAGAGAGAACATGTACACAATAAACTCTATCCAGATATAGCCCGGTATTAGTCTGACTCTAGATTATTATTCCAAGACCTAGGAGGCAGCTATAAAAGGGAAAACATAATTCAGTATGGTAGTCCACAACATCTCAGTTTATTGTAATAGCTTCATAATTTAGAAGTCATAAAATTTGTCCTTTAAAAGTGTATAGCTCAATGAACCTTACTAAATTTTTAAGAATTATGGCATTATCGCTGTAAGCCAAATTTATCATTTACCACACTTTTTTCAACTCAAAAGCACCTTTACACCATTTTGCAGATGACATCATTTTAATTGGGAGCCTTGAGATAAACAATGAGGCTCCTATCTCAACACTTTTGATTTCTTCAGAAATGCAACTTAAAGGGAATCATTCAATGTGTTAAAATTTCATTATTTTAGGTAGTGTTAATTACAGCAAATTAAATAGAACAGAGTGTTATCCCACAAAGTGAGTTGGACAGGAGATTTTTTTTTATTGGCTCTATCCAATAGAGACTCTCTGGCAGGAATAATGAGGCTGCGTGACAACCTAGTAGAGACAGTTCATGGTAAGAAAGCGGGCATTGAAAGCTCTAGAGAGGAGTCATCTCAGCACAAGTAAATTTATGAGATGACAAGGTGGAAGTAACAGGACTAGGACAGTTCATGTGTGAGACAGACTACTGTAAACACAGCGGAACTCCCAAAATATATCAGAGTCACTATAGATACTATTTACCAGTTATGTCATGCAGGTAAAAGTACTAAACACTTGGGAAAGATGCTACAATTCTTTTGACTTAAAATACCAATTCATTATGTTTTTATAATATGTGTGTTTATTTATTCTGCCAGTCTTGCCCTGATCACTCAAGAGTTAGAAGGAAAATCACTCAGGATGATGCATAGCAAGCCCCTTTGTCCATATCATTTTTCATACTCAGATCCTTTGATCGAATGCCTCCTGCCAGACTGATGTTCTAACATGATTAAAATATTAGGTTCTAGAATCTATATCTCCCACAATGTAATTTTTGCATTATTGCATAAGTGACTATTGCATAAGTCCTACTACTCTGGATTAATGGAGCTTGCTATGTAGCTACATTCTCTGAATTGTAATGTCTCCTTATGGAGGTAGAAGGCATATTCATAAGACTTAGGAAGTTGGTGAAACTTATAAGACTCAGGAAAATGAAAAACACAGAAGGAAGAGACTAACATTCTACAAGCCCCTTCAAGAGCAAACCCAAAATAATGGGAAGAACTCCCATGAAGCCACACCTGTTAAAGATTCCATCACTTTCAAGAGCATGCAAATGCTGACTACTAATTAAACATGTGGATTTGGGGGGAGAATTAGGATCTAAACTATAGAAACTAACATTTTTTTTTCTTTTTCTATTTTCACGTGGTGTGTGGGTGCACACATGCTGTGGGTCTGTGAGCTTGTCTCAATGATAATGTCAAGACATCACTCTTTCCTTGTTTTTCGACCTTATTTAGTAATGCAAGGTCTCCCAGTCAAACCCAGAGCTCCACCACATAGCAATTCTAACAGTTAACTCCCTCTTGTCTCTGCTTTTTGAAGATTCCTTACAGGAGGATACCAGACTCAGGTCGCTGAGCATTTACATGAGTTCTGGGAAACCTAACCTGTATTTCCCATGCATTCAGACAAGGACTTTAAACACTAAACCATCTCCATAAGTCCGGAATTACCAGTTTTTATACTGGCTAGACTTCAGTATCCAAGGACTTTGTCTAAATATTATCATATGGGCAAAAGCAATTGTGGGCGGTTTCAGCAGGGGCCAGCTGTACCATACATCTCCGCCTCAGCGTGCCATGCCTGCAGGAGCACACGTGACTGTTGCACAAAGAGGGTCCTGTGGCTATTTCATCTTCAACAAACACCCACCAGACACATCAGAGTATAACCTGCAGGGAGAAAGTAAGCTTCACACTGGTTAGCTGATCCATGATCCCCATCCCTAACACACACTGTACTTCAAATATACAAGAAAAGTCTTAAGATTGTGCCTCAGAAATGTTTATGGTTCTTATTTTCACAACAATAGCTTAGAAAGTCAAACTTCTCCTTTTTTTCAGTATCTTTATCTTAAGAGAATTAGGAAACAAGAAGCATTAAAAATGTCCTCATTCTATTTAAAATTCATGTTGAACACAGGTGAATCATTTAGCACTCTGATTCTCTTTTTTTTCCCCACTTCAGTCTATCCCAGCACATGCCACTGTGGTCTCTTAGAAGGTCAAGAATCCTTTCTATTTAGTTGCTAAGTAGTCATTTTCTGGTGTTTTAAGACTTCATTCATTTCTATCCTTTTCCCTTTTGTAGTCTCTATACCTAGAGTACAGCTGCTCATCAAAACACAGGATGAGGAATGTGAAAAGACAAATGACACACAAAAATAATTTAAAAGAGGCTTTCTACTAACAACTGTTGTTGTAAATAAAAACAGCACTAACAATAAATAAAAATGGAAATCACACTCACATTCTTTATTTTAGTCAAATCAAAAGATGAGGGGAACATAAATGGACTGTCAAAGTGGACAGGAAAAGCACACATGACCTTTACCCTACACAAGGAACCACTGGTAAATACAGAAGGGGAAGAGGTAGCCTTCCAAGGGAAAAGCACACAGATTAATTGTCCAATGCCAAATGCTCATCCCTGAAAACATACATACAAGTAAGATTATACATGCTAAGCATGTCATATTTAAGAATATATATTTACTTATACATATATGCATTCAATAAGAATTAATAAAAGAAAAGCCCAGGAATTTGAAGATGAGTGGAGAGGGGCTTAAGGGAGTGTTTTGAGAAAAGAATGGTTTGGTAATAGATTCAAAACCTACTTTATTTAAAGTCTTTAAGTGCTTTAATCTCCCTTCTAGCCTACCAACTAGATGTAGGAAAGAAAAGATTAATAGGAAAAGGGGGTTTTAGACCAGTTTATAAGTTGTTCCTTAGGATGACTCCATTCTTCATTGTCAGGATACAAGCAGTCCAGTTCATAGCAACACCCAAACATGAGTCAGTAGTGGTAACTCAATCCAACAGAAACTGCGAAGCTCCCTGAATCAGCGTGAGTCAGCAGAAGGGGCCAGAATCAGCTGGAATACCATGAGAAGTTCTTCTGCACAATTCTGTCTATGAAGTAAAAAGTAGAAATAAGAGAAGCATTGCATGACAAAGCAATGCAAGAGCCTCCTCTCACTGTCTGTGGGATTCATTTATATTCTTTCTAACTATCACACACTCTCAAGTGTTTTCAGCAAAATATCACATGCTCTCTTGCAGGACAGCTTCCAGAAAAACATGTGACACAACTGAGTTGTTAAAGAAACCAGAAATTTCCATTTCGCACTAGGAAGGGATAAATGTTGTAATTATATTAAAATCTCAAAAAATAAAAAAGGTAAAAAAAGTTGAAACAGACAAAACAATTTCAACAATATATTTTATTGTGTCAAAAATATTATCAAGAGGTAATAATCATAAAAAATTAAGCATAGTTTGATATTTTCCTACTATCTCTAAAATTCAGTTTTCATGTCATTAGAAATATCTCCACTTACACTAATCATGATGTTTCCAGTTCTCATTAGACACACTAGACCAGTGATGACTCTAGTGAGCGTCAGGGACGTAGGACATTTGTACATTCTGCATCACAAGTCCATGAGAATGGTGGGTGGAAAAATGGGACCTTCAGCTTCTTTGCCTCAAGTCACAGACATGGTATATTTAGAGATTAAGGGTGAGATTACACTGATACTTTATGGTAGCATTAGAGAAATTCTTCCCTTGCAAAGTAAATAACAGTGATCATAAACATTCCCATAATCATGATTTTATTATTTAGAAATCAAACAGACTGATCACATTGTAAAATTAAGTTACATAATGCCATATTGTAATGATTATTGATATTCTTAAGATTCAAATTATCCAAGTACTTTGATTTGATAGCCAAAATTGATGAGTGAAAGGTACTTTAAAAATCATCTCAGGGGCTGGAGAGATGGCTCAGTGGTTAAGAGCACTGACTGCTCTTCCAGAGGTCCTGAGTTCAAATCCCAGTAACCACACGGTGGCTCACAACCATTTGTAATGAGATCAGATGCCCTCTTCTGGTGTGTCTGAAGATAGCTACAATATGTGTGTGTGTGTGTGTGTGTGTGTGTGTGTGTGTGTGTGTGTGTGTGTATATATAATCTTTAAAAAACCATCTCAGTATACAGATGAACATATTTTCCTAGTATCACAAATGAAAAACCAATCAATTAAAATTTGTTTCTAGTTAACTGCAAATAGTCCTCACAAAAAATATCTTCTTCAGTCCCCAAAACACTGACATTAAGTCTATTATTTTATATACACCAGGCATTCAAGAGAAAAATTATCACTGTAATTCTCCTGAGTTGCTCTTGAGAGTTTTGGAAAAGTTTCCATTTCATAAATGTTGCCTTTAGGCTCCAACAGTTCTTTAACCAGCATGTCCCTGATGAGACTCCTTAGGGAAATAAGAACCAGGGAAACAATGATTGAGTTCCAAAAATAAAATGTTTGGTGGTTGGAATGAGAATGTGCCTTATTATGAAGAAGGGCACAGCTGAACACTTGAGTATTTGTTAAACGAATCCAGAGAGTGCTCTGAAGATCACAACAGGTCTAGCCACTCAAGTGTCCTGTGTCCCAGGTGACTTCAGATTACATGTCCCCACAAAGTTATTTAAGTGTAAGTCCTGAGACAGACTTTCCTAAAATATCTCAAAGTTACGTCTTGAAGGTTTGGTTAAACAACAAATATAACCACTGTATCTAAACAAACAAGAAGCTGGGGTAAAAATACCATATTGCAAAATTTAGTGCTTATGTATCTAATCCCATCATTATAAATAGTCAAAGAGAGAAACAACACCAAAAGAAAGAAATGGAGACCAGACACCAAGCTTGAGTGTGGTATTGAAATGGGAGAAACCATCTCCAACCCCTATCTTGAGGTTGAGGTTAGTAGGCGAACTAAACCACCAGTGGAGGTGCCTCTCACCACAGGGCATTTGGCACAGATTTTGAACAGCCACCTATATTTTCCTGACACAGGAAGGGAGTTAACTGAGAGATTTGGGAAGCCAGAGGAGGCATGATGAGACATAGAGAAAAGATTGTATGCACACCCTGCATCACTGACCCATGCTTGCAGCAGTTGGGAAACTCCATAGCAAAGTACCCTAGTCCCACTCACTCCAATTTCCAAGTCTACCCGAAGTTTCCAAAGTTACAAAAACTTACTTTGCCTTCAGTACATTTTGAAACCCACCTCCTAAGTTTTGGGGCTACTTATTTTGTATCACCTATAAGTTGTAATGTGAGAAATCCCAACAGGTCTACTTCCCAAGCAGGAAGATGGTGCTACTGTGGTCTACTTCCCAAGCAGGAAGATGGTGCTACTGTGGTCTACTTCCCAAGCAGGAAGATGGCACTACTGTAGTCTATTTCCCAAGCAGGAAGATAGTACTACCAGGTGCTGGAGCCATTTGCCTCTTCTGTGGTCTATACATAAGGCTCAGGCATTTGGGGTGGGGTTGGGTTGAATCTTGTGTCAGAGTATAACATTTGAACTGAAAGAAAATAAGAATATTGCTTCAAGTTGAATTCAGAACAATATTTTCTCATGTTTATTTATTTTTAAATCTTCCTTTAGGCAGTTAGAAAGTAAAACACTGCTTTGGAGGGTAGACATTTAAATGACATTGTAGGGGATATGTAATTTGAATCTAAAACATTCTAAATTACCTGTCCATTAGCTAAAATAAGATTCTCAACTTTCCAAACAATTTAATTGAAAGTGCTCGAAAAGAAACTTTTCATAAATATTCACAGGCAAAGACTTCATCTAATTTGGCCCTCTTTGAGTACTCTATCGTGGGAAGAAATAGGAAGTGATAAAACTAATAGGTTTAAGTAATAAGTACTCTTCATTTACATTTATACAGACTCATGGGTTACCCCACAGTGATTAATATATAACAGGTAATCTCAAATTTAAGCAAAATGGCACATTATTTTTCCCTTGTTAACAGAAGCACTTCAAATTTAGACCTCATTGAAAATGTTTAGACTAAAAGGAAAGTTTTAAGAACAAGACATTTGTACTTGTCCAAATTTCATCAACCTTTTATTTATTTTTTAAGTGTGTGCATGCATAAATTTAGTCCATTATCCTATTAGTGGGCAAATAGCAGCATGCAGTCAGATATGGCACTGGAGAAGTAGGTGAGAGTACTACATACAGATTCACGGGCAGCAGGAATAGAGCCATGAGGCCTGGGTGGAGCTTCTGAAACCTTAAAAGCCCACCCCCAATGATACCCTTCCTTCAATATCATACCAACCTCAACAAAACCAACACCTCCTAATACCTGCAAATAGTGCAATTCTCTGATGGCTAAGCATTCAAATATATTAGCTTACAGGGGACCATTATTATTCAAAATGCAATATATGTCCGCTTAAGTCCTGCAGAGGCCAGAGGTGTGTGAGTTCTGTGGATGTAGTTACTTGTGAGTTGGCCAGTGTAGGTGCTGGGAACCACACTCCAGTTCTCTGGGAGAACAGCCTCTGCTCTGAACAAGTGAGCCATCGCTTCAGCCCCAACTTCATCAGTTACAAAACATCTATCACACTGGATTTATCCATCTTTCTTTTTATAACTGATCACTTCAAATCTCAGACCATTTGTTGATAATTTTTTAAACACTCATGATTCAATGTTCCTAGCACAAATTATGACTGATATAATTCTGTCATTTGAGGTTACCGCAATTTCCCCACTTTTCTCCTGTGATATCTTTCAAAATGTTTTCTTTTTCTTTTTCTTTCTTGGATATTTTTTAATTTACATTTCAAATTTTATTCCCTTTCCTGGTTTCCCCTCCCTATCCTGTCCCCCCTCCCCCTTCTTCTATGAGGATGTTCCCTATCCCCAACCATCCCTGCTTCCTGTCCAGACATTACCCTACACTGGGGGATCCAGCCAACCAGAGCTCCCAGGGACTAAATCAAAATGTTTTTAAAACAACAATTTGACAAAGTGTTAAATGTTGAATCTAATTATTATGGTCACCTCTTAATCTACCTTAATTTATAATAGTTCAGTAGTTACTAATTCTGATTTAAAAAAATGCCAGACAGAAGCAATTCTGGGTTAAAATTTTGAGAAGGGTGGGTGGCCTCATCCCTTACCCAGGGGCCATGCCTAACCTCTAGATATGGTTTCTACAGATTCTATCTCCCTTTTGTTGGTCATTTCAGCTAATGCCATCCCCACTGGTCCCTGGGAACCTCTTGCTTTTCTGGCACTGTGATTTTCTTTTGGCTACCCTCAGTTCCCCATCCCCCATTGCTACACACCTCGGTTTAATTTCTTGACTCTTTGTACATCTCTCCAAGCATCAAAAGGAGGGTAGCCTTTGATCCTGTGAAGACTTGATGCCCCAGCATAGGGGAATGTTAGGGCTGTGGAATGAGAGTTCTTGGATGGGTGGGGGTGCACCCTGGTGGAGGCAGGAGGAGGAGGCGTGGGAGGGGAGGTTTTCAGAAAGGAAATCAGGAAAGGGGATAACATTCAAATTTAAATAAACAAAATAACCAATTAAAAATTAAAAAAAGAAATTGCAAATATTAACCATCAATATATCAACATGTATATTTAAATAAGGAATTTCTGTTCATAAATACAGTGAAACTTTAAAAAAATCAAACAAACACACAGCATCCTTGTATCTGGAGAAATGGCTCAGGCCTGAGGAATTCAGTTTAATACAAAGCACCCACATAGAAAAGACTGGCGTGTTATTACTGTATGTCTATAACCTAAGTAGTCCAAGAACAAGATGGGAGGCAGGAGATAGAAGAGCCATCTGGAACTCACTAGCAAGCTAGCATAGAGTACTCAGCCCAGAAGCAGAAACAAGGAAGATCCAGCATCAACAAAATGAAAGGCAAACACAATACCTGAAAGCCGTCCTCCGCTCTCCTGATTGCCATGGCACGCGTTAACTAATGCTCTCACATATATACACAGATGTACAATAAAATATATACAAGCATCATTGTGGTTCTTCTTATACTTGCACAAAAATTTTAAACTTATTTATTTGTCCTTTTCTTTTTGGATATTTTTTATTTATATTTTAAATGTCATCCCCTTTCAGGGTTTCACATCAACAAATCCCCTACCCAATGCCCCCTTCTCCTTCATCTATGAGGGTGTTCTTTCCCCACCCATCCACCCAACCCTTCCTGCCTCCCTGCCTTGATATTCCCCTACACTGGGGGGTCCAGCCTTGGCAAACCAAGGGCTTCTCCTTCCATTGGTGCCCAATAAGGCTACGCTTTGCTAAATATGCAGCTGGAGCCATGATCTGTCCATGTGTAGTTTTTGGTGGTGGTTTAGTGCCCAGGAGCTCTGGTATTGCTGTTCTTATGGGGTTGGAAGCTCCTTCAGCTCCTTCAGCTCCTTCAGTCCTTTCTCTAACTCCTCCAATGGGGACCCCATTCTCAGTTCAATGGTTTGCTGCTAGCATTAGTCTCTGTATTTGTCATGCTCTGGCAGAGCTCTTTGGCAGGCTCCTGTCAGCATACACTTCTTAGCATCAGCAATATTTTCTGGGTTTGGTGGCTGTATGTATATGGACTGGATCTGCAGGAGGGTCAGGATCTGAAAGGCCATTCCTTCAGTCTCTGCTCCAAACTTTGTCTCCATTTCTCTTTTTTTTGTTTTCTTTTCTGAGAAAGACTGAAGCATCCGAACTTAGGCCACTCTTATTCTTAAACTTCATGTGGTCTGTGGATTGTATTTTGGATGATGGAAGCTTTTGGGATAATATCCACTTATCAGTGAGTACATAACATGTGTGGATTTTTGTGATTGTATTACCTCACTAAGGATGATATTTTGTAGTTCCACCCATTTGCTTATGAATTTCATGAAGTCATTGTTTTTAGTAGCTGAGTAGTACTCCATTGTGGAAATGTACCACACTTTCTGTATCCATTCCTCTGTTCAAGGACATCAAGGTCCTTTCTAGATTCTGCCTATTATAAATTTGGCTGCTATGAACATAGTGGAACATGTGTCCTTGTTATATGTTGGAGCATCTTTTGGGCATGTGCCTAGGAGTGCTATAGCTGGGTCCTCAGGTAGTACTAAGTCCAATTTTCTGAGGAACCTCCAGACTGATTTCCAGAATGGTTGTACCAGTTTGCAATCCCACCAACAATGGAGGAGTGTTCCTCTTTCTCCACATCCATGCCAACATCTGTTGCCACATGAGTTTTTTATCTTAGCCATTCTCACTGGTGTGAGGTGGAATCTCAGGGTTGTTTTGATTTACGTTTTCCTGGTGACTAAGGGTTGTTGAACATTTCTTTAGGTACTTCTCAGCCATTTGATATTCCTCAGCTGAGAATTCTTTGTTTAGCTCTGTACCCCATTTTTAATAGGGTTATTTGACGCTCTGCAGTCTAACATCTTGAGTTCTTTGTATATATTAGATATTAAAACATTATCACATGTACGATTGGTAAAGGTCTTTTCCCAATCTGTTGGTTTCCATTTTGTGGAAATGAAGTCTTTGCCTTACAGAAGCTTTACAGTTTTATGAGGTCCCATTTGTTGATTCTTGATATAAGAGCATAAGCCATTGGTGCTCTGTTTAGGAAATTTTCCCCAGTGCCCATGTGTTCAGGGTCTTCCCCACTTTCTCTTCTATTAGTTTCAGTGTATCTGGTTTCATGTGGAGGTCCTTGACTACTTTGACTTGACTTTGTACATGGTGAGAAGAATGGATTGATTTGTACTTTTCTACATGCTGACCTCCAGTTGATCCAGAACCATTTGTTGAAAATGCTATCTTTTTTCCACTGGATGGTTTTAGCTTTTGTTAAAGATCAAGTGACTATAGGTGTGTGGGTTCATTTCTCAGTCTTCACTTCTATTCTGCTTATCTACCTGCCTGCCTCTGTACCAATACCATACAATTTTTATCATAATTGCTCTGTAATATAGCTTAGGTCAGTGATGGTGATCCCCTCAGAAGTTCTTTTATTGCTGAGGACAGTTTTCTCTATCCTGGGTTTTTTGTTACTCTAAATGAATGTGCAAATTGCTCTTTCTAACTCTATGGAGAATTGAGTTGGAATTTTGATGGGGATTGCATTTAATCTGCAGATTGCTTTTGGGCAAATGGACATTTCTACTACATTAATTCTGCCAATCCTTTTGCAAGGAAGATCTTTCCATCTTCTGAGTGCTTCTTCAATTTCCTTCTTTGGAGACTTGAAGTTCTTGTCATACAGATCTTTCACATGCTTGGTTAGAGTCTCACCAAGGTGTTTTATGTTATTTGTGACTATTGTGAAGGATGTCATTTCACTAATTTCTTTCTCAGCATGTTTATCCTTGGAGTAGAGGAAGGCTACTGATTTGTTTGAGTTAATTTTATATCCTAACACTTTGCTGAAGTTGTTTATCCAGTTAAGTAGTTTTCTGGTAGAACTTTTGGGGTCACTTAAGTACACTATCATATCATCTGCAAATCGTGATATTTTGATTTCTTTCTTTAATTTCTTTATTTCATCATTGACCAGGTGTTTAATGAGAAGAGCGTTGTTCAGCTTCCATGTATATGTGGGCTTTCTTTTGTTTTTGATGTTATTCAAGGCCAGCCGTAGTCCATGGTGATCTGATAGGACGCATGCGATTATTTCAATCTTCTTGTATCTATTGAGGCCTGTTTTGGGACCAGTTATATTGTCAGTTTTGGAGAAGATACCTTGAGTTGCTGAGAAGAAGGCATACTCTTTTGTTTTAGGATAAAATGTTCTGTAGATAACAGTTAAATCCATTTGTTTCATAACTTCTGTTAGTTTCTCTGTGTCTTTGTTTAGTTTCTCTTTCCATGATCTGTACATTGCTCAGAGTGGGGTGTTGAAGGCTCCCACTATTATTGTGCAAGGTATAATATGTGCTTTGTGCTATAGTAAGATTTCTTTTATGAATGTAGGTGCCCTTGTATTTGAAGTATAGATATTCAGTATTGAGAGTTCATCCTGATGGTTTTTTTTCCTTTTTTTGATAACTTTTGTTTGAAAGTTGATTTTATTCAATATTTGAATGGCTACTCCAGCTTGTTTCTTGGGACTATTTGTTTTGAAAATTGTTTTCCAACTGTTTACTTGGAGGTAGTGTTTGTCTTTGTCTCTGAGTTGTGTTTCATGTATGCAGCAAAATGCTGGACCCTCTTTATATGTCCAGTCTGTTAATCTATGCCTTTTTATTGGGGAATGGAGTCCATTGATATTAAGAGATATTAAGGAATAGTGATTGTTGTTTCCTCCTATTTTTGTTGTTAGAGGTGGAATTATGTTTGCATGGCTCTCTTCTATTGGGTTTGTTGCAAGAAAATTAATTTCTTGATTTTTCTAAGGTGTAGTTTCCTTCCTTGTGTTGGAGTTTTCCATCTATTATCCTTTGTAGGGCTGCATTTGTAGGAAGTTATTATGTAAATTTGGTTGTGTCATGGAATATACAGAGAGCTGTAGAACCAGGTCATCTCTGGGTGCAGGCAGAAACTGGAAGGATCCTGTCCCAGACTACTCCTGGTCCTCTGTCCTGAGTGTTCTTAAAATAAAATTTTACAAAATAAAAACAATCATTCCTTTTTATTAAAAACCGGGACAACATAAATAAGATACAGTAGGAAATTGTTGCCATTATCTAGTGAAAATCACTCTTTTTATTACACTGATTTTCAGATTTTTCTATGTTACTTGCTCGATGGTTTAATTTAAAATTGTATGTGAGATATGTAAACTCAAAATTTTTAATTATATATATTTATTTACATTAGTTTATTTACATTCCAAATGTCACCCCACTTCCCAGTCCCCACTCCCTATGTATTTCGCCCCATTTCCCATTCCCTATGCTTCTGAGAAAGTTCTCCCCCACTGTTGGTGCCCCATGCCCGCACCGACACGGTACCGAGAATTGGGCGAAAGCCTGCGGGATTAAAGAAAGACACACACACACAGGTTATTCATGTCTAGCCAGGAGAGGAAGAGAGAGAGAGACTCCTGTAGCTTTATTCACCACTTATATACCCAAGTTCCCCAGATAGATAATATCTGGGAAGCACAGTGGGAAACCCTGGCTCATGACTACCTGGCTCTTGACTGTGTAACAAAAGACCGACTACTTCACCTGAATTAATTAGGGAGAAATCCGAGAAGACCAGCCTAAATCTCAAGGACAAAGGCTGAGAAAGCAAAAGGCGGAGCGAATTGACCACCGCCCAGGTGTGGCCCAGGTGTGTCGGTTCCACATGCATCAGCCGGGCTCAGCAGGGGTCAAGCAGTGGAGACACCGGGTGTTTGCTCTGGAGATACTTGGTATTTGCTTGGGCTGAAAGCATTCCGTGATTATCCTGTGCCATAAATTCACGGGAGAGGCTTTTGTCCAACAATCTCAAGACTTTATGGCCATACAGCCCAGAGTCACGTAACCACTTTGAGCCATAGAGTCACAAAGGGGCCAGCCCCAAATCCAATATGGCTCCCTACACCCCACCTAACCACCCATTTCAACTTCACCCCTGCCAGCATCCCCCTTCTATGGGGCATTAAGTTTCTTGAGGTTTAGGCTCATCTTCTTTCACTGAGACCAGATAAGGCAGCCCTCTGCTACATATGTTCCAGGGACCAGGGACTAGCCCATGTATGCTCTTTGGTTGGTGATTTAGTCTCTGGGAGATCTGAGGGGTCTGGGTTACTTGATACTGTTGTTCTTTCTATGGGGTTGTGGTCCCCTTCAGCTCCTTCAATCCTTCCTCTATCTCATCCATAGTCTGACCTCAGTTCAAAGGTTGGCTAAAGTATCTGCATTGTCTCAGTCAGCTGGTAGAGCCTCTCAAAGAATAGTCATGCTAGGCTCCCATCAGCAAGCAAATCATGGCATCAGCAATAGTGCCAGGGTTTAGATCCCAAGTTGGGCCAATCATTGGATGGCCTTTCTCTTAGTCCCTGCTCCATTTTTGTCTCTTTATGCCCTTTAGACAGGAAAATTCTGGATCAGATATTTTGAAGAGGGGTGGATGGCCAGATCCCTCAACAAGGGGCCATGTCTATATAATAGTATTTATAAGCAACCCTAAAAATTCAACCAGAGAAATCCTATAGCTGATAAACAACTTCAGTAAAGTAACTAGATATAAAATTATCTCAAACAAATCAGTAGCTTTCCTCTATAAAAATGATAAATGGGCTGAGAAAGAAATTAGGGAAACAATACCATTCACAATAGCCAGAAACAATGTAAATATCTTGGTGTAACTCTCACCAAGCAAGTGAAAAATCTGTATAACAAGAACTTTAAATCCTTGAAGAAAGAAGCAGAAGAAGCCCTCAGAAGATGGAATGATCTCCCATGCTCATGAATTGGTAATATAGTGAAAATGAACATCTTACCAGTAGCAATCTACAGATTCAATGCAATGCCCACCAAAATTCCAACACAATTCTTCACAGACATGAGAAGAACAATTTTCAACTTAATAAGGAAAAAACAAAAAATCCAGATTAGCTAAAACAATTCTCAATACTAAAATATCTTCTGGGGAATTACCATCACTGTTCAAGCTGTACTAAGAGCAACAATAGTAAAAAAAAAAATACGTGGTATTGGTACAGAGACAGACAGGTTGGTCAATGAAATAGAATTGAAGATCCAGAAATAAACCCACACACCTATGAACACTTGTTCTTTGACAAGGAAGACAAAAAAAGTACAGTGAAAAAGAAACCATCTTCAATAAATGGTGCTGGTCTAACTTGAGTTCTGTATGCAGAAGAACGGAAATAGATCCATATTTATCCCCTTGTGCAAAGCTCAAGTCCAAATGGATCAAGGACCTCCATGTAAAACCAGAATCACCAAATCTAACTGAAGAGAAAGTAGGAGTGAAGGGGGGCGGGGCAGGATTGAGTATGAGGAGAGACAGGAGAGAAGCTCAGAGAGCCAGGAGAATGTATGGAATATGCAGTTGTGGGTCATAGGGGTGGGGGGGTGGTGGTGAGGGGAAACTCACCCAAAATGTCTGATGTTGGGGAGATGTAACCTGAAGAGATCAATACTATATTTTTACTTCAACTGACCAGTCTGTGAAGTTGAAATGACAGATATAAAATATATCAAAACTAGTGATATGAGAACATGTAGACCAATCACAAAAGAAGCTAGTGTCAAGAGTTCCTGGACTGCACATTCTGGGTTTAATGGTAACAATAAATTGACACGCAAAATCTTTCCATCCTATTATTTATGATTTTAGTGTGATTTCTTTTCATTAAAATTGTAACTCTAGCCAGAGTAATCTGAATTCCAGAATTTTCCAGTGCGGAATCTAATTGAAGAAAACGAAAAGCATAAGAGTCAGGAGGGAATTTTCTCAATTGCGTTTTTGCAGATTACCCTAATTTCTCTTTAGGAACTGGCTGGAAGGCATTACTAAAATAAAATTACCATCTGTAAATGAACTTACAGGCAATAAAGGATATAAAGATGATGAGTCCATGAAAGCTTGGATCAAATTAAAACCTAATTCTCACTTGAAATATTTTTATCATTGTGAATGAGCTTGGGTATCCCAAAGAGAGAGGACCTCAGAGCCATCAAGAAGGCAAATGAGACAGTATATAACATGTGTAGTGACCAGGACAGGCACCACAGAGAAGAGCTGATGGTATGTAACATGTAGTGACCAGGACAGCCACCACAGAGAACAGCTGCATCATCTCATTAAATAGATGTCTATCCAGGTTTTTTTTTTATTTATTTTAGTGAAAACTCTATGAGAATACAGAAGCAAACAACTAAAATTAGAATTCAGCTCTGAAGTGGGTGTGTATTTCCAGTGACAGACTTTTATGCCTGTTCTTGATAAAGGCATGACCATTTTTACACTTGATCTTAGCCACAAGGCCGAGAACCAATAGGCATGACCATTTTTAAATAACTACTTTTATGAAAGAAGAAACTCTACAAAGAAAATGAGTATGTCCTCAAAGACATAAAAGTAATTAAATACAATTTACTCCCTTTGAGCCACTGTAAGTGGAAACTGAGTCCCAAGCTGCATGTTGAAATTTTCTAGATTACTAGTACATGCCCATTTTTTCCATGGCTATAAAAAAGTACAACCCATCATTTCATCTATATGCAGTAAGAAAAAAAACTGAAGTAAAAGAAGTAAATCAGCACCATTATTTGTTCTGTGGTAAACAGAGATTTTTTAAATATTACAACTCAAAATGTGCTGTTATGAATATCACTTATTTCTTACTTTTTCTTATGGTCTATTCTTTGAAGATAGAAATTTGTTGAAATTTATTCTGAACATATTGCTTTTGCAGAAAATAATAACATGACAGCATAGTTGGTTCATTTTAAATGTAAATAAAGATATTATGTGAAAGTATAAACTGGTATGAAGCCTAGAGTACATTTCAGAAAGAAATGAAAGAAAAAAGAAAATTAAAATATTACTGGGAAGGAATTTTTTCAGCCAAATGGAATAAAATAAGTGATTAAATTTCCATTAGTATGGTCATATACATTAAGTGAAAACTCTATAAATGTTTTCTGTCAATGTCAGAAAATAATAAAACAAAAGATGTATTGTTAGCCTGAATCATGATCTCAGCCCACACATCCAACCACATTCTTACCAAGAGACGGGTGATTACGGTAAGAATGAAGATGGAAATGCGGTGTTCATGCCTCACTTCTAATAACATATTCAGTTATTAAATAACTCATTCCGTTTTCAAAGAGGATTTTCTAAAGCTATTTTAAAATTATTTCCCACAGAAAATAAAATGTTCACTGAGCTCTGTACCCTCCATTTCTCAGAATGGCATTGGAAGTTACATTTTCTAAAAGAAGAATTCAGTAATAATTTTCAACAGCTAATACCCCAAGTAGTTATTTCATAATAATTTGCATCAATTTACCAAATAACTACATGGGGCATTAGCTGTTGAAAATTATCTTAAATTATATTTTCAAATAACGAATGAGTTATGATGAGAGGTTCGTCTCGTGAGCTGTACATGAAGCTGAAGCTAGATGAATCAGAAGCTTCCAGCTGTACAGTCTGAATACAGGAAGTGGCTGGGCTTATTAATAAGTGGGAATGCATAATCATTTATGGTGGCTAACGGGATATAAACTAACTCACTACATGGAATTAACAGTTTTAATCATAATCCGAGCACAGTAGCTCACATCTGTCATGCTACTAATGAAAGAAAAGCTTTTCAAAACTGTAGTTATGAGGCCAGTAAGAAGGCCCAGTGGTAAAGGTGTTTGTTGGACAAGGCCATCAACCTGAATTTGATGCCTAGAAGCCATGTCAATGTGGAAGGAGAGACACTGTATACATAAAGTTGTTCTCTGACCTCTGCAAACACACCATGGTATGTGAGCCTTGTTGTTGTTGTTGCTGCTGCTGCTGCTGCTGCTGCTGCTGCTGCTGCTGCTGCTGCTGCTGCTGCTGCTGCTGCTGGTAGTGGTGGTGGTGGTGGTGGTAGTGGTGGTAGTGGTGGTGGTGGTGGTGGTGGTGGTGGTGGTGGTGGTGGTGGTGAAAGTGGTGGTAGTGGTGGTGGTGAGCATATTTCCATTCGAACTATGGTACTAGAGAGATTTCTGAGTACTTAAGAGGGTCTCTACATAGTTACTAGGGCTGAAGTCCTAGTCCCAATGCTCACATTATGAACTGGATGTCCTGCAGCTGCCTATACCTCCATTCCTGAGGGGTTCCAAAATAGGAGTCAATGAAGCCCCCTAGCATCAACCTAGCAAAGAATGGATTAATCATAGGTTCAGTGAGATACCTTGGATAAAAGGAATGGACACAGACTAATGGAGGAGGACACTCAATGCCCTCTACTGACTTTCACTCAGGCACACAGGCACTCATGCCTCATACATGTCTGTACACATCCCCAAGCACATGTGCACATACACTAAAGTAACTAATAAATCTTTAAAGATATCTTTTTATTTTTAATTTAATTTATTTATATTGAAAATAGAGTCTTCTCTCATAAAATACATCTCAACTACATTTTTCCTCCCTCCACTCCACCCCAGCCTCCCTCCCACCCCCCACCCCCAGCTTACTCCTGGATCCACTCCCCATCCATCTCCCTTCAGAAAAGAATAGACCTCCAATTTAAAAAAAACAAAAAACAAAAACAAGTTTTAATAAAACAAGCCCTTATACTAAGCCTGGATAAGGCAACCCATCAGAAGAAAAGGAGGCAAAAGAGTGCAAGGCATGCCTGCTTCTACAGTTGGGATACCCACAAAAATATCAAGCTAATAGCCACAACATAATAAGCCACGGCCCTGGCTCAGGTCCCTTCAGGCTCTGTGCTTGTGGCTGCGTGAGCCCGATTGTGTGCTACTTAGCTGATTCATTTGGCCATATTCTCCTGATGTCCTTCATCCCCGCTGACTCCTAAATCTTTCTTCCCCCTCCTCTGAGGCAGTTTTCCAGTCTGCAAGGGAGATAAAGATAGGACTACACCGAGACCTCTAACTTAGACTCTCTCTCCGCCTAACGTCTGGCTGTGGGTCTCTGTTCCTGTTTCCATCTGTTGCCGGAGGAGGCCTCTCTGGTGACTACTGAACGCAAAAGCTATGAGTATAGCAGAATATCATTAGAAATCATTTCATATTTCACCTTTTTAGAAGAGTCATGATTGGTTCTACCCTAGGCTTCTGGGCTGTCCAGTCTCTGGTCCTGGCCATCCACGCAGTGTCAAGCATGGACTATCTCTCGTAGAGTGAGCTTGGAATTAAACCAAATATTGATGGCCAGTCCCACAAGTTCTGTTCCACCGTTGCACCAGCATATCTTGCAGGCAGGACAGATTGTGGGTCAAAGGTTTTGTAACTGGGTTGGTGTATACGTTTCTCTTTGGAAGCCCTCAGTGTTTCTTCTGCACCAGAGACTAGAAGGTATGGAGGAAGGTTCCACGTAGGCATCAGCTCAACGCCTCTCTGACCTCATGAACTGTGTGGATGTTGTCCTCAGCACCGAGGGTTTGCTGTCGGTTTTTAGAGAGCAATCCTCTGCCCTAATATCAGCCTGGATCTTGTTTAGCCATCACCGTTGAACCTCGTGGCCAGCAGCTCAACCAAATGCAACCCGATCCTGCCACCAGGAGCCTTGCCTGGCTACAGGAGATAGCCATTTCAAAATCCATATTCCCCATTCTTGCAGTCCTCACTAGGCTCGCCCTCATAAATTCCAGGAAGTTTCCAGTGCACTAGGTTTCGTTACTGTCTCCCAAGTGTCCCCAGTTCCAGCCATCTTCCACTGCTTTCCTTCTCTTCATCCCATCCGTCCAATCAAATCCCTTCTGCTCTGGTCCGCACCAGCAAAACCGATTCCATTTTCCCTCCCTGTAGATCCCTGTGTATCCCTAGAGATGATCCCTACTCAGGATGATTGTTTTTTTAGTTGCATCCATTTGCCTGAAAATCTCATAATGACATTTTTGTAACAGCTGAATGATGTTCCATTGTGTAAACGTACCACATTTTCTTTATCTATTCTTCTGTTGAGGGCCATCTAGGTTGCTTTCTGTTTCTGGCTATTATGAATAAAGCCTCAGGTAATACAGTTGAGCAAGCTCCCTTACAGTAGGTTGCAGTGTCTTTTGTATATGTGCTCAAAAGTGGGTATATCTGGGCCTTGAAGTATATCGATTCCCAATTTTATGAGGAAATACCATATTGATTTCCACAGTGACTGCACAAGTTTGCGCTCCCACCAGCAATGGAGGAGTGTTCTCTTGTTCCACATCCTCACCAGCATGAACTGTTACTGTGTTATTGATCTGAGCCATTCTCACAGGTGTAAGCTGAAATCTCAAAGTACTTATAACTTACATTCCCCTAATGGTGAGGGATAATGACCATTTCTTTAAATGTTTCTCGGCCATTTGAGATTCCTCTACTGAGAACTGTGTTTAGATCTGTGAGCCATTTTTCACTCAATTATTTGATTTGTTGATGCTGAGCTCATGAGTTCTTTATATGCATTGGATATTAATCCTTATTGGACATGGAGTTGGTAAAAATCTCTTTTTCCATTTGGTAGGTTGCTGTTCTCTCCAATTGATAGCTTTGTCTTATAGAAGCTTTTCAGTTTCATGAGATCTCAATTATTAACAATTGATGATCTCAGTTCCTATTCTAATACTGTTCTGTTAAGAAAGAACAACTAGACCTACCAGAGCTCCCAGGGACTAAATCGTTAACCAAAGAGTACACATGGAGGGACCCATGACTCCAGCTGCATATGTAGCAGGGGATGGCCTTGTCTGGCATCAACAGGATGGGAGGCCGTGGGTTCTGTGAAAGCTCGATGCCCCAGTGTAGTAGATGCTAGGGCTATGGGGCTGGAGTAGGTGGATGGGTGGGGAGCACCCTTGTGGAGGCAGGGGACAGGAGTAGAATAGGGGAGTTTTGGAGTGGAAACCAGGAAGGAAGATAACATTTGAAATATAAGTAAAATAACCAATAAATATTTTTTAAAAAAAGCAAGAAAGTTGTCTCCTGTGCCAATGTATTCAAGGCTATCCCCCACTTTCTGTTTTATCAGGTTCAGTGTATCTGCTTTTATGCTGAGGCCTTTGATCCACTTGGACTTGAATTTTGTGCAGGGTGGAAAGTCTGGATCTATTTGCATTCTTGTACATCTACATCTAGTTTGACCATCAGCATTTGTTGAAGATGCTGGGTTTTTTGTTTTGTTTTGTTTTGTTTTTTTGTTTGTTTTGTTTTGTTTTGTTTTTACCGGTTTATATTTCTGGTAGATTTCAGGTACTGATTTTTCTATGTTGAGCCATCCCTGCATCTCTGGGATGAAGTTTATTTGATCAAGGTGGATGATCTTTTTGATATCTTCTTGGATTCTGTTTAGAAGCATTTTATTGAGCATTTTTGCATTAATGTTTACAAGAGGAATTAGTCTGTAATTCTCTTTCTGTGTCAAGTCTTTATGTGATTTTGGGTATCAGGATAACTGCGGCCTCACAAAATGAATTGAATGATGTTTCTTCTGTTTCTGTTATGTAAAATAATTTGAGGAGTATTGGCGTGTACTCTTATTTGAAAGTGTGGTAGAATTCTGCACTATAGCCATCTGGCTCTATGCTCTTTTGGTTGGAAGACTTTTAATGACTGCTTTTATTTCACTAGGGGTTATAGGTCTATTTAAATTGCTGATATGATCTTGATTTAAT
Source organism: Rattus norvegicus (assembly GCF_021556685.1). Lineage (NCBI taxonomy): Eukaryota > Metazoa > Chordata > Mammalia > Rodentia > Muridae > Rattus > Rattus norvegicus. Next base: position 86,511,889 of record NC_141550.1, read on the forward strand.
TTTGGCAAGTGGTACCTACCAAGACAATTATCCATTTCTTTTAGACTTTCACTTTGATGGAGTACAGATTTTAAAGTATGTCCTTACGATTCTCTGGATTTCCTCTGTGTCTGTTATGTCCCAACATTTTGTTTCTGATTTTGTTAATTTGGATATTCTCTCTCTGACTTTTAGTTAGTTTCAACAAGAATTTGTATATCTTGTTGATTTTTGCAAAGAACCAACTCTGTTTTATTGATTCTTTATATTTTTCTTTTTATTTCTGTTTTATTGATTTCAGCCCTCCTCTCTTTGATTATTTCTTGCCATCTACTCCCCTTGCATGTGCTATTTCTTTTTGTTCTAGAGATTTCCAATGCACTATTAAGTTGTCAGAATGAATTTTCTCTGTTTTTTTTTTGTGTGTGTGTGTGTGTGTTGTCTTTTTGTCGTTGGTTTGTTTCGTTTTGTTTTGTTTAATTTAGGCTATGATTTTTTTAGTATCACTTTCATTCTGTTTCATAAGTTTAGTTGCACAGTGAATTCATTTGTATTGAATTCTATAAAATCTTTAATTCCGTTCTGATTCCTCTCTTAATGTGGTTGTTACTCAGTAGAGAGTTGCTCAGTTTCCATGACATGTAAGCTTCCGTTTGTTTGGTAGTATGCTGTCATTTTGGAGAAAGCTCTATGAGGTGCTGAGAGAAAAGTACATATTCTTTTGGGTTTGGATGAAATGATCTGTAGATACCTGTCAGGTCCAGGCGGTTTGCAATATCTGTAAGCTCCAGCATTTCTGGATTTTATCTGGATGAACTGTCCATTGTGAGAGATGGGTATTGAAGTCTCCCCGTAATAAGGTGTGGGATTTGATATGTGATTTAATGTTAGTGCTTGATGTTAACAATTGAAACATCATCATGGTGAATTTTTCCTTTGATGAGAATAAAGCATCATTTCCCATCTTTTTGATTTATTTTAGTTTGAAGTCTATTTTGTTGGACATTAGAATAGCTATGCAAACTTGCTTCTTGGGTACATTTACTTAGATAATCTTTTTTTTAACCCTTTACTCTGAGGCATTCTCTACTCTTGATATTGAGGTGTGTTTCTTGGATGTACCTCTTTTTAGTCTGTCTTTTTATTGAGGAATTGAGAACATTGATATTAAGAGATACCAATGACCAGTGATTGCTGATTCCTTTTATTTTCTGATGATGATGGTGGTGGAGGATGTAAATGTGTGTGTGTGTGTGTGTGTGTGTGTGTGTGTGTGTGTCCTTCCATCTTTTTGTTACTAGTATGAGATAGTTTATTTCACAATCTTTTTATGTTGGAATTCTCCTTCTAGTACCTTCTATAGGACTATATTTGTAGAAATATATTGTTTAAATTTGTCATTATTAAGGAATACTTTATTTTCACCATTCATGGTGATTGGAAGTTATCTTGGATTATAGTAGTGTGGACTGGCATCTGTGGTCTCTTAGAGTCTGCATCACATCTGTCCAGGCATTTCTGAATTTGACAGTCTCCATCGAGAAATCAGATGTAATTCTAATGGATCTGCCTTTATATGTTACTTGGTCTTATTTCCTTACACCTTCTAATATTCTTTTTCTGTATTATATGCTGAGGAAATGTTTGTTTCTGGTCCAATATATCTGGTGTACTACATGCTTCCTGTACCTTTATAGGCATGACCTTTTTTTGGGTTTGGAACTTTCTTCTATGATTTTGTAGAAAATATTTTCTGCACTTTGAGTTAGAATTTTGCCCTTGTATTCTTGTTTGGTCTTTTCCTGGTGTCCTTGATTTCCTGGATGTTTTGTGCCAGGAATTTCTTAGATTTAACATTTTCTTTGAACAATGTACTCATCTCTTCTATAGTATTTTCAGTGCCTGAGATTCTTTTGTTTTCTGTCGATGAATCTGTATTTCTTGTTTAATTTTTTTATTTTAGAATTTTCTTGATTTGTATTTTCTCCATTGCTTCTTTTTTGTTTGTTTGTTTATTTTCCTTTGCTTTTTCTATGCTTACTTTAGGGGATTTATTCACCTTTTCCAATTGTTTATTTGTGTTTTCATGGATTTTATTTCCTCTTTAAGTACCTAGATAATCTTTGCATAGGTGGTTTTAAGATCTTGTGTCTGTGTGTGTGTGTGTGTGTGTGTGTGTGTGTGTGTGTGTGTGCTCTCGCGTGCGCGTGCGCATGTGCACATGTGTGTGCTTCATCTGTGTTAAAATATTCAGGGCCTGTTGTGTGATAACTGGGTTCTAGTGAAGACATATTTTCATGCTGTATTGCTCTTTTGTTTCTTTGAGTGTATCGTTTTGTTTTGCTTATGACTTGCTTTACAGTAATTATAGGTCTAACTGATGATTTCTGAGAGGTCAAAACAAGATAGTTTGTGGGATCCACAAGAGGCTTGGAAAAAGGGGAAGGCGAGTGCAGCTGGGACAGATCTGAGACTTAATGTCAGCTGTGGAAACCTTAGGCAGAGAAGACATGAAGGCAGTCTACTTGGTGTTCTGACAGGCATAGACTGTGGTTGAGCAGGGCTTCTCCTAAATGAGATGGGGGTTGGCACACAGGCACAGCTGTGGGGAAGGAGATGTGTAGGGGACTGTCTGTGGGATGCACAGGAGACAGGGAGAAGGCAAAAGGAAAGCTGCAGCATCACTAGGGAGGAGCCTGAGGAATTGAGGCTGCTGGGGCAGCAGAGAACAAGATGTTTCTGGAGTTGCCATCCCTTTAAAAGTGTGTGACTTAAGCTGTTTGCACCTCCTACACTAAACAATAGAGATCACTATTTTCAGTATTCACGTGCTTTTGACTCAGTCTTTTCTCAACAGACCTAGCTCTTTAATTCCGTTAGACACTTACAGAATCAAAACAGCACTAGGCAAAAGGTTAAAATCTATATATTCAAATATATTTTCCTGCCTAACTCTTTCAGGCTATGGTATTCTGCTGGAGTAATCTGAACCCATTAAAACATTATTCTCAAGCCTTATAATTTTGATATAGCACTTATTTTCCCCACGTGAGAAATGGTCTCTTGAGTCTTCTTTCACAGATCTCCTTTCCAATCACTGTTACTCCTTCCTCACCTCACTCCCTAAATACTGCCTTATTGCCCCATAAACACACATCCTTCTTCATTGGCTATTTCGTACAGGCTTGGGTTGTTTTAGCAAAATTCAACCTCAGGTTCTATGTTCTAACAAATGTTTATTTTTAAGATCCAGTCATTGTTGTCCCTTTCTTATGTAAGCGTGTCACCTTTACTAATAAGCTGGAGAGGGTTTCCTTCCCAGTTAGTATTCTGTACCAAGAGCACGCACTGCTCTCAACATGCAGTAGCCTTTTCTTCCATCCCCACTGCCTTTGGGCAGATGATATGCTTGGCATTCAGGGGAGTGATGGACCTCATAGTGAGTGTGAAGGACTGAGCTTCCCTAGAGTTTAAACACAGCTTCATTAAAATGCCCAGGCTTTTCTGCAAAGAACAGGAGCTTCTGTGAGAAGTTAAGAAATCTTGGAATTACCTTGCTACTTCCAAAAAGGAGTAATTCAGATTGCCATTTATAGACAAAAAAAAAAATTCTGCCTTCTATTCTGAACCTGTGCCCTGAGCAGACCTGGAGTTCTGGCTCCGCACCCATTCCCACAACACCCAGAGGATGTCCGACTCTCAGGTGCTCTAACATGCCCAGGATCACAGGTGAGGAGGCCACAACAACTGTGCCAACACTCAAAGTAGCTGGAGCCCCAGGATCCAGGGATACAGAAACCCCTGCTCCAGGCCAGTGGCACTGGTTTCTTCCAGTTTGAACTTGCACCTGGAGCAGACCTGGGATTCTGGATCTGTGTCCACTATTACAACACCCAGAAGGAGCCTGACACCCAGGTGCTCTGAAATGTCCAAGATCACAGGATCGCAAGATCACAGAGGAAGCTCGACTCCCAGGAGATAAACATACCCAGGAGCACTGGAGTTCTGACACACTGAAAATCACAGTTGAGGCCACAAAATCTTTCCCAACATCCAAAGAAACACAAACCCCGCCCAGCCAGAGGCACAGCTTCCTTCTAGTTCGCACTTGTGTCCGAGCAAACCCAGGGCTCTGGCACCCCACCCACTCCTGCAAAAACCTGAGAACTCAAGCCTGACTCTGAGGAGCTCAAAAGGAACTCAGGAGCTGGGTAACATCAGGATTTAAGGATACCAGAAGCAACTTGACTCCCAGGAGCTCTGACACACCCAGAATCTCAGGATCACAGGATCACAGGATCAGAAAGACAGCTGGAATATGAGGTGTTCTGGACCAGGACCATAGGAGTGACAGGCTCCAGTCAGAAACAGCACGGGCAGGGGACGCTAGAAATAACCAGATACTGAGAGGCAAGCACAAGAACATAAGGAAGAAAAAGCAAGGATAATTGGAAACATCAGAACCCAGTTATCCCACTACAGCAACTCCTGGATACTCCAACACACCAGAGAAGCAAGATTTGAATGTGAAATGACATCTCATGATGATGATAGAGGACTTTAGGAAAAAACACAAATAACTTCCTTAAAAACACAGGACAACACAGGTAAACAAGTAGAAGCCCTTGAAGAGGGAACATAAGCATCCCTTAAAAACTTACAGGAAAACACAACCAAACAGGTGAAGGAATTGAACAAAACTATGCAGAATCTAAAACTGGAAATAGAAACAGCGAAGATATCACAAAGATAAACAACTATGGAGGTAGAAGACCAAGGAAAGAGATCAGGAGTCATAGAAGCAAGCATCCCAACAGAATACAAGAGATAGAAGAGAGAATCTCAGGCTCAGACAATACCATAGAAATCATTGACAGAACAGTCAAAGAAAATGCAAAATGCAATACATTCCTAAACCAAAACATCCAGGAAGTTCAAGACACAATGAGAAGACCAAACCTGAGGATAATAGGTATAGAAGAGAGACAAGATTTCCAATTTAAAGAGCCAGCAAATATCTTCAACAAAATTACAAAGGAAAATTTTTCTAACCTAAAGAAAGAGATGCCCATGAACATACAAGAAACCTACAGAACTTCAAATAGACTGGACCATAATAATCATAACACCAAATGCACAAAACAAAGGAAGAATATAAAAAACAGTAAGGGAAAAAGGTCAAGTAACATATGAGAGCAGACCTATCAGAATTACACCAGACTTCTCAGCAGAGGCTATAAAAGCCAGGGTCCTGGGCATATGTCATACAGACACTAAAAGAACACAAATGCCAGCCTAGGCTACTATATTCAACAAAACTCTCAATTAACATAGACAGAGAAACCAAGGTATTACATAAAAAAAAAATACACACTATCTTTCCTTAAATACCGCCCTACAAAGGATAATAGATGGAAAACTCTAACACAAGGAGGGAAACGACCCCCTTTCTTCCTACTAGCAAGAAAGTAATCTTGTTACAACGAACCGAAAAGAAAATAGTCACACAAACATAATTCTACCTCTAACAACAAAGATAACAGGAAGGGCAATCACTTTTCCTAAATATCTCTTACCACCAAAGGACTCTATTCCCCAATAAAAAGACATACATTGACTGGATACATAAACTG